>NC_069693.1:20170760-20345760 GCF_023699985.2 Odocoileus virginianus | reverse complement strand
ACCCTGCCCGTCACCTCCTGCAGCACGTCACGAGGGGCCGTTCTGAGCTTCCTGAGGCTGTGTTCGTCTTTCCGATGCCCTCGGTGGGCAGGGGTGAGGGGGGACCAGGAGCCCATCCATCCCAGAGCCACAGGTAGTGGCCCTTAGTACTGAGGGCTGGATAGATGACCCCGTACTCCGAAATGCTAAGGGCTCCCCATTTCCACTCTGTTTGCAGTTCAAGTAAAAAGACAGCACAGAACCGAAGCATAAGTATGCTGAGGTCAAAGAAAGTTCTGATTTCCCCCCTGGATAATATTTAATATTTTTTCCTACAGCGTTTTGTTTTTTCAAGTTTTTTTTTTCCCCTCAGCTCTTTGGTGTCCATGCTATTCAGGTGCCCTAAGCGGAGTGATCCTCTCTTGATTTACTCTCCTTTCAGATTTTGTATTTTTTTGCCATATCCCTGTCTTTCTATTATTTGCTGAATATTTAATGTGAAGCGTCTTTGTATTCATTTCTTTCTGTCCCTCTGCCCTTCTTTCCTCCTACCTCTGTTAGCTTTGTCCTGATGGTATTTGTGAGGTCATGGGTATAGGTAGCTACTTACGTTTTTCCTAAGACACAGGAAGGTAAAGGCATGGAAAAACAAAATCTTAAAAAGCAAGTTTCATGTCTCACCATGGGTGCATGCTCCACGCTTCTGAACACCTGGGTATGGTTTGGCGTTGGTCTCGTGCAGGTGGAGAAAGGAGGCGCCTGCGAGAGGATGGGCCTGGGGGGACCAGGACATGCGTGTGATGCGTGTGCCCTTGACTGAGGGGAGGAGGGTCTGACCGTGATGCTGGCAGAGCGTGGATGGGGAGAGAGGCTGTCCCGGCTTTCCGGGAGAAAACTTGTCTTGGTGGATGAAATGCTGGTTCTGATTCCTCTGCCTCCTTCCCCCCATTCGCCCGGCCCAAGATACACTGAACATTTTAGGCCCTGTGGTTGGATGTCCAAACTCCTCACTGAAACCAGCTTCTAGAGGTTCTTGGGCTGTTTTTTCCTCTGGTTTAGTCAGACCTGTGGTGGTTCTATAAGAGTACTGATTTTCTTTTTGTGTGAAACCAGTTAAAAAAAAAAGCAAAAAAAAAATGTAAAAAAGGGTTCTGTCTTTGGACGATTCCCCCTTTCCACCCGAGAGGGGCATTCAGTGTAAAGAGGCTGCAGGGAGGGTGTGAGCCGGAGCAGCTCCGTGGCAGATGGCAGAGGGTGCTGGGTGAGGCCTTGGGCTCCCTGTGGTCACATCCTGAGAGCCTGGAGCCTGGGGTCCACGCCCAACGCTCCTGGGACGGGGGATGTCAGCTCCCTCTCTCAGCCTGTTTCCTTCTTTGTGAAATGGGGACATTAGCACTTGCCCTGGCCCTGCAAGGCCAGGGCTTCTCCCAACCCCAGGGATAACAAGGGCACACCTTCCAGACCTTTCTCCTTCCTATCAAAGGAAAAGGCCAGAACCTTCCAGATCCTGCTTGAAGTTAGCCTTCTAACAGAGCACGTTCAGAGTCAACTCAGAGGTGTCTTAGCGAGGAGACAGGGCTACAGTGAGCAGGGAGCCCCGGAACTCACGGGGACCTTGCCCTGGAGTGTGGCGGTAGCTTCTGCAGCCCCTGGGGTCTGGCTGGAGGCCAGGTGAAGCTGGGTATCAGCGAGCAGCTCCCAGGTAGTTTAGTACTCCTTGCCCAGTACAGTGAGTTTTCTGGTCACCTCTTTGTTGGCAGAGCTGGCCCTTCGGGGCCTCCCCTGAGTGGGGAAAAGGGGCCCCCAGGGAGATCCAGTGGGGTGACTGACTTCTGCTCAGGCTTCCTGCCCCATTTCCCTCCCTCTACTTTCTCCCCCTGGCCAGGGCTGGTTGGAATCCCAGTCTGGCCACACACAGCCCTGTTTCCCAGGGGCCAGGGAGAAGCCCACCCTCTCCACACCCTCCACGGGCAGCCCCTTCCCTTCCAGAAGCTCTGGGCTCTGCTCCCCGTGGCCCTCACGGTCACCCTCACCCCGCAGCCTCCCCAGGTCTGCTGGGCAGGGGATCCCTGATGGGTTGAGGGTCCGTGTGGACGGAGCAAGTGGCAGGAATGAGGGTTTCACGGGCTGTCCACCAGGCAGTTGTTGTTTAGCCGTGTCCGACTCTTTGCGACCCCATGGACTGCAGCACGCCAGGCTTCCCTGTCCTTCATCTAGCCAGGCAGTGGTTTCCAGCATTCCCGGGCGGCCTCAGCCAAGAATGACCTCACGAAGGTCTTGACTGGATGTGGCTGCTGGTCATGGAGCTCCTGACCCCTGGGACCAGGTTTCCCCATCCTAAGTGCAGGGGGGCCCCCCTTTAAGGAAACCAGTAGGTGATATCTGAGTCTCCCAACCTAGGGACCTTCTCGCAGGGCCAAATAAAGACCCTGGAGGCCTGAGCACTGACAAGAGACTGCTCTTTCCCTCACTGCCTGGTAGTACGTTTTAGAGGAAGAGCTGTACTAGGCCATAACGGGTAAGGAAGGCCAGCAAAAGTCTGGTGCTGCCCGTGGTGACACTCTGATGCTCTTTTGCACCTATCGACCCCAATTATTTGTTTCCAGTGCTCTCATTTTGGGACATCTCATCTTGCTTAGGAGCATATGCTTCCTCTGCAGTTGGGGGTCCCCACTATCTCCTCAGGCTACAGACTGGCAGAGATCCTTGCCCTCCTATGGGGTAGAGGACATCAGAGTGATGGGGCGGGAACCCTGGCCATCCGTGGGAGGGTAATGGACTGAGCTGCAAGTCCCTGTGGGGTGGAGTCTTGGGCAGGTCCATGCAGCCCAGGGACCATATGACCGGAGTTGTACTTCCTAAGACACTGGTTCCCAGATCCTCGCCCTGCTGGGTGGTTCTAGGTGGGTCAGCTGTAGCTGCGGTCTCAGGTACCTCTGTCAGAAGCCTCATATTCTGAAGGATTCAGTTTTTAGAAGGCCGCTCACTCTGTCGCCCTCCACCCTGTCTTCTGCACTTCTGGGAAGGGCCATGCAAGGTGCCTGGAGAGACCTGCAGGCCCGGGCCTAGGTCAGGTCTAGGGGCAGAGCTCCAAGCCTGGACTCATGTTGTTGGGGTTACCTTTTCCCTTTGACCTAAGTAGGTTTCCCTTTGAACCCATGCATGGGGCTCTGATGCAGGCTTCCTGGGGCCTTGGAGACCCCTTCTCTCATGCCCAGGGACTGGTTAGGTGGTGGATATTGCCTTTGCTTATTCTGAAAGGAGGGATGTGTCTGGGGGAGCCAGCAAGGGGCAGGCAGGAGAGAGAGGTATGTAGGTGTGTCCTGACCATGCCCAAGCCCTCTCCTCTCTCTGGGTGCAGCCGCTGCTGCCTGGGATGGGCTGTTTGCTTGTTTGGAACCATTGGTTCTAACTGCCAGCTGTGTGCTCAACTCTGATCACGGCTCCATGGAGCAGGCAAGACCCGTCCACCTGCCCACCGTCCCTGCTGCTTCTTATCTGGCTCTTTACCTGCTGCTCTTGGCCTAGATGGTGGCTTTTCAGCACTTAGAACCTTACTCAGCACATAGTAGGCACTTAACAAACACATGTGGAGGGGAGAATGGTGAAGCATGGTCTTTTCTGGAGGAGTGGATGATTCAGTGTGAGTCACCCTCAGAGAGGACGTGATGGGTTGGAAGAGGCTATATAGCATGGTGAGTGGGCTTGGGAACAGGGATGGAGTTATTGTTGGCTGAAGTGGTCAGAGATGGCTTCCTGAAGTAGATGGGCTTTAGGGTGAGTCCAGGTTTTTCTAAGCAGAGGGAAGAAAAGGGAGGAAAAGTGAAAGTGGGCCCTTCAGAGCTGCATCAGGTTTGGAGGGAAGGGTCGTGAGGGCCAGTGAAGGATTCTGGTCTTTGTACTAGAAGCAGTGGGGTAGTCTGGAGGGTTTTGTGTTTTAACATAGTTAATATTGAATTATAAAAATTCTAGTGTGTGCACCATTAAAGTTCAAGGTGAGCCAGAGTAAGTGATGTAAAACCCAGATACTCCCTTTCAATCCCTTTCTCAAATCTTCTCCCATCTCTGGAGAAAAACCTCTGACATAAGTTTAGCTGTACACTCTGCCAGACTGTTTATTACGTGTTTACATTGTATGTATGGTGAATACTCACATAAGTAAATAATACCACACATACATATTTCCTTCTACATAATTAATGTAGTAGTAGTGTTAGTTGCTCAGTTGTGTCTGGCTCTTTACGACCCCACGAACTCTAGCCTGTCAGGCTCTTCTGTTCATGAAATTCTCCAGGCAAGAATACTTGAGTGGATTGCCATTCTCTTCTCCAGAGGATCTTCCCAACCCAGGGATCGAACCTGAGTCTACATTGCAGGAAGAGTCTTTACCATCTGAACTATAATTGGACCATACTGTACAATGGCTTGAGACTTGCGTTTTTCTTTTTCTTTTTAAACTACTACTGTTGTTTGTAGATCAAGACCTCAAGTAGATAGAAAAAGCCTGTAATTCTTAACTTTTATTTAATTCTCTACAATATAGCATCTATGTAACTATATACCTATTGATGGATATTAAGGCCAAATTTGTTTTTCCTTTCTACATTATACTTACAGTGTTGAAATGAACATTTGTACATGTATATCTTTATGAACAAGTTTGAGGGTAGGATGGATTTCTAGAAGTAGTATTTCTGGATCACTAGGTATGTGCATTTAATTCTTAAATAGATACCACCAAATTTCCCTTCAAAGTGATACTGAATGTGCACATTGCACACATATATATTGATATTGTGTGTATAGCACTTATTTCCCCAAACCTCATCAATATTGAATATTTAATATTGAATTGAATGATTTTGAATATTAAATATTCAATATTTAAAATCATTCTTTTAAATAATTAACATAGAAGAGAAAAATTGGTATCTTGGTGTTTGTGTTTCCCTCATGAATACGGCAACTTACTATCTTTGCATATGTGTATTGGCCACTCCTGTGTCTTTTATAAACTGCTTGTTAATATTTTTTCCATTTATTTTGTCATTGATTTTTAAGAACTCTTTATATATGTCTGGCAGTTACCCTTTATTGCACATATTTTAAATGTTTTCTGAGACTGTTTTAGAATAAAGGAAAGGACATAATCAGAGCCAAGATTTAGGAAGAGGATTGTGGCTGCATGCTCAGGATGCATGTGATGGAAGAGGCCAGGGTCACAGAGACCAGGTATCATGCAGTAGTCTGGGCATGAGTGAGGGAGGCATGAGCATCCTTTTGTGTTGCAGAGGATGTGCCTTTCTCCTTATTCCAGGGAGGCATCTGAGTATGTGTTGAGAAGTTTGGAAAGATGCGGAGGGAGTTGCTGGGGCCTGGTTCTCATGCATAAAGGCTAAATCCTTTGTCTTTCTGGGCCTCTGACTCCTAAGCTGACTGGCTGTAGCTTCTCTTGGTCCACGTGGGATGTCAACTTCTCACCTTGCCTGGTCTGTAGGATGTGGCCCTGCTGAGCCTGGCTGTAGACCCTGGGGAGGCCGAGGGCACAGGGACAGGAAAGTAGCTCAGGGAAGCCGAGCATGGCACTGGGCAAGCCTCGGCGCCCTCAATTATGAGGGTTAGCCTCCCTGGTCTTTAAGGTGCCCAAAGCTCTCATAGTCTGTAGCTTAATAACTTAACTTTGCAAAGTGCATAAAAATGCTAGTTGTTAAAAACAACCTCAGCCACTCAATGAGGACGGTCACCACATGTTGACCACAGGTCCTCTTCGGGGGTCTGGCTCCTCCTGTCCCAGAAGACGGCGGTCGTTATTCTGGTTTTATACACAACGTGGGGAGGAGTGGGGACTGCGGTCCTGTCCAGGGTGCCCAGGCAGCTCCAGTCTGAGCCAGGACTTGATCTCCATTTTGTGATCTTAACCTTGCCCCCTGACAAGTGTTAGGAAAGCCGCTTGCAGGTGCCTCTGAGGCCAGACCAGACACAAAGCAGGCGATATTTCTCCTCAGTCTCCAGACCTTAGGTCCTGCACCTGTGCCCATATATCCATATGTGGAGATGGCTTGGCTAAAAGCCCAGCACCCGGGGATTAGGCGTCTCTGCCCCCACCTCATCCCCACCAGGCATGTGTGCTCCGGGAGGCTTGGGGAATACGCTTTTGAACACAGTGTGCTTCTATGAGACTTGGGCACATCCTTTGCTCCGGTTTGTTAGAGGGATGCTAGGCATTCTTGCTGGATGGTGGGGGTAATTTCCATGCCCTCTGACTGTTGTCATATTGGAGGTATGCCCTCTAACTGAGTGTTGAGTCAACATTCAGAATTAAGAGGAGAAAGGTAACATTTTAAGTCATTTCCTCAATTCTTCTGAGACGCCCACACATCGTGTTTTCCCTCTTCACCACTTAGGCAGCAATCTCTCTTCTTGTTTCTAACAGCTACCTATAGAAAACACTTGAATGCAGATCGTATCTTGATGGTATTTACTAATATAAATATTTGCTTTCTAGAGGCAGTATTACACAAAATGCCTAAACCGTGGGCTAAGCTGCTGAGGGCTGGAGGGAAGCAGTGCCACCTCCGTGGGGCCGGGCTGGGGTCCACCTTTGCCTCCATGAGAACCCAGGGAGATGGCCAAGTGTTGGGACATCTAACCTGCTCCTTTCGAAGACCTTGTGATCATTTTTTAAATGATAGAATCATCTTTGCCAGTCTTCCCCAGGGCCCTTTGAGTTTAATGGAGGCGGATCTGAACATGGTGTACGGTTCAGCTGCTTGCTTCCAGGACGCCCAGCGCTATGCTGTAGCAGCCTTCAAGGAACCCACGATGCATGGACGAGGGGTAATAATAAAATCAGACATCAGTTGCACTTATTTTACCTGGTGTAACATCCAAGTAGGAGGAAGGAACTGGGTAAGTCAGATGCAGATCTGAGGAGAGGCAGTGAACTAATGCAGACCATGGCTAGGCAGGTGGATGCCTTTGCAATGCAATTGGTGTTTTTTAAAGATGAGCTTATTTCAAGTCATTCTAAATATCACAAAATTCCACTGGAGCCAAGAACCATGGCAAAGTCTTAAAGTTTGAGGAAACAGGATTTGATGAGCTTGATCAAGCCTTTGTGTTGACCTCCAGGAGCACTGGGGCGGCAGAGGGGTTCTGTGTGCATGTGTGTGTATGCGTGTGTTTGTGTGTGCGTCCCCATGTTTGCAAGCATGTGCGTGGGTGCACACATGTGCACGTGCACGTGTACACACCTCACCTCTTAGGGTGATGACTTATAGAACATTCCTTGTGAATGAACTGGCAGCTCTGGTCCCATGTCCCGTTCTCTGTGAGCAAGCAAGCTCCCCTTTTGGGGTCAATCTTCTTCACCCAGTCTGACTCCCTTGTCAGATCCTCTGGATTTGAGGACCGCCTTTGAGGCCGTTCCTTCTCTTCCCTTATGTTCAGTATTATTATTACAGTTTTTATAACCCACATGGCATTGGTCTTAACAAATAAACCAATGCTAAGGCCAACTTCTTTGGCTGGACAGACACAAATCAGCTTTAGCAAGTGAATAGATGACATATCAAAAAGCATGTTGACTAATCCCTTCCCTGTCTGAGAGCGTTTTCCAGATTGTAGGCAAATACACTGGAGGCGTTTAAAATAGAAGTCATGGTGTGGCCACAAATGTATTCTGGGGAGTTTCGGCCTCTACGTGTTATAGGCAGGTGAGTATTTATAGGAGGTGCCTTGAAGCTGGGGACATCAGCGGGGAGCCCTCCCATCACAGGGGTGATGGTGGCAGGAACATTCTGCAATGATATTCTGCCTTTATTTATTATTTGCTGCCAATGTGACTATCTTTTAATTTTTTTTTAAACAAATAATTTAGTTGTAAAGCCTCAGACTGATTTTTTTTTGCGAAATAGTTCTAGTGAGCTAATTTATTTTTCAACTTTAAAACATCAGCATTTTATAGATCTGAATTTCACAATGTGAGGATGATTGCTACGTACAATTTGCAAAATTGTGATTAGCCAGCCCTTGCTTTGAGTTAGTTCTCCCTAATTCACAAAGGCTTCCAAGAATAGTCTGCACAAAATTCAGTTTGCAAATTGCAGGGCAGATTTTTAGAGGGCAGTTTAAAGAATGAAGTCCTAAGGGTTTTATCTATATTTATATCTCTTGTTAAACCAAACTCTTATGTAAATGTTACAATCTGTAAATAACTAGCAGGGCTGCCTTCTTAAAGGCAAGATTGCATCTCCATTTTTGAGATTTAGCAAAATTATTAAATGGCAGAATTGACTAAGATGCAAGTATATTTGGAACAAGCTAATAAACATTAATCAATATCATCAGCTGTATTTGTGTGGATATTTGAGGGTTTAAAAGTACAGAAACCTTTCAGTTTGCAGTTGAATTTCTCACAAATTATAATAAAATAAAAAAGGCACTGCTCTTAGTGATGTTTTGGGGGGAAATGGTGATAGTTTTGTATATTCGTACTTTTTATAGCCAGTAATGTTTCACTAAATCTTACATGACTGTATACAGTCTGGATTATTTTTCATCCTTCTGCCATTGGACAGGAAAGAAATTGCTGGCTCCCATCAGTGTTACTGGCAATCCCCATGTTCTGACATCTGTTCCTTTCCAAACATTTTACCAACCTTGATGAAATGGAGTTCAGTGTTAGAAGCTGACTTGAAGAGGGAAAAAAAGGATGATTAAAAATAACATTGATTAAACACCAGAAGTCATTTCTCAATAACTATCAATGTTTTGATGGCCACTGCAGTTTATTTTTCTTAAGTGTAGATAACTTATAGAAATTTTAATCATGTTTAATCTTTGAATTAAACTGAATTAGTGGCTTCTCATTTTTAAATAGAAGTATAGTGGACTCATTCTAGTCAATTTTAATCAAAGTCTTTGGGCTCTATTCATAAGGAATGTTTTTGGTCTTTCTCAGAGAAATCATGTAATGTGCTTCTCCTGAGCAAATTATACTTTCTCAATTCATTAAGTCTTCTTTATTCCCCGGTTCCCAGGCAAAAGCACACAGCATCTTGGGGGTCAGAACCCCCCAGAGGAGGGGCTGGGGGTAGGAGAAGCAGAGGCAGGGTCTGGGCTTGATGTCTGCAGAGCCTCTTGGGGGGCCTTGCAGATAGAACGGTGGGAGCATGCACAATTTGGGGAAATTGTGGCCCAGGGAAGAATAAATGGCTCCCCTCCCCCACTTGGGTTAACCAAATGATTTCCAGATTAATTTCCTCCTTTAAATAGTACTCAGATCTCTCCTTGGCCCCCAGCAGAATCAGGGCCTGTAATTCAATTTGTAAACAGTGAGGAAGTCCCACTGTGTGCAGGGCCTCTCACTGAAGACAGAGGTATCAATATATTTCAATCAATGTATCCATATAATATATAGTGAGTGCCTGGTATGTGTAGCAATGAGCAAACAGAGAAATTACCCTGATTCCTCTTGAGCCTTTATTCCGGCAACAGAGACAAGGGCATCTCACTATTACTTGCCCTCGGGTGCGGGCCTCCCTGGGAGGCACCCCACCAAGGCACCTTGTCTTCATGGTCAGGTGGAATAAAGGGAAACCAGCTTCCACTGTCGCCTGGAGACTCATCCACCATGTGTCTCATTTCTCTGCACCCTCTCTTCCGCACATGTGCCCTCCCCCAGGCTCACCACCTTCTCAGAACTCATTCTTCTCTCAGCACTGAGAAGACTTGGGGTTTGCACTACAGTTCTGCCCCCGCCCCCACATTTGCAGCTCATAATTTTGAAGAAAATCTTGATTCCTGGCTGGGCCTTTGTTGCTGCGTATGGGCTTTCTCTAGTTGTGGCAAGAGAAGGCTATTCTTCATTGAGGTTTGCGGGCTTCTCATTGCGATGGTTTCTTCTTGTTGTGGACCACAGGCTTCAGCAATTGTGGTGCATGGACTTAGGGCTCGGCAGCATGTAGAATCTTCTGGACCAGAGATGGAACTTATGTTCCTCTGAATTGGCAGAGGGTGGGGGTATTCGTAACCAGTGGACCACCAGGCGAATCCTTATGAAGGAAATCTTAATCCAACACCACAAATTCAGAAGACAGAGGGAGTGAGAAATGAAGCCGCCTTGGCACCCAGACTTCCCCTAGTCCGCAAAGTGCATCCAAAGTGAATCATGTGCTTTTGGGAACCTTCTTTTTATCTTCCCTTTGCATATACATTTTTCACTGTATATAATTGCACCCATAATTTTAATATCTTTTCCCTGGCATCACATGATTTGTAGTTTGCCAAGATTCCATATCGTTTCTAACCTTCATTCTTAATAGCTGCTGTTTTCTGTTGAATGGATATGACATAATCTACTTCATAGGTTCTTTGTTATTGATATTTATTTCTGATAGTTCTCTAATGTAAAAACTAATGTGTTGAGCATCTTTGTATAAAAAAAGATCTTTTTTTCCATATTTCAGGTTATTTCTTTAGGCCAGACTCCTGGAGGGGCAAGTCCTGGGCTGGAGGACCCCACTCCACTTCTCTGCCCTTTCTTCCAGGTTTCTCTATTTCCTGGGACTTAGTCTTCTTGCTGCCTTGGGGACCTTTTGGGCTTCTTTGGCTAGCAGCTGTGTGTATTACATTCTTAGTCCTTGGCCAGACTCACAGGAAGTGTAGCCAGTCTTCATAAGCAGCTGCCTTTTTCCTGAAATTGCCTTCTTGCTCCATCTAGTCCGTGCTTTGTAAGTGAAACAATTAGTGTTGGTAGTCCACACTAAATTTTTGAAAGTTTCTGTTGCCTGACACCTGCAAAAGCTATGAATCTCCCACTGGCCCATCATACACACCCCTGCCTGCATCTGAGCCCCTTACTCTCCTTCCCAGATGGGGGCTTCCAAATGCCTGCAGACCTACAAGTCAAGGTGAAGAGTGACAGTGTTAGAGGATGGAGTTGAGACCACTCTGGTTTGACTTCTCCCACATCACATGGCTTCACAGGGCTCCTGCTGGAAGGGCTGAGCACCTGAGAAGAGAGATCTCCTGGTTCCTCGAGGGAAGTGTACAGTGTCGGGTCAAGTGGAGGGTCTGAGACATTCTCTCCCTCTCACCCACTGATGGAGGGACCAGTCACAAGAAGCAAAGCCAGGAGCCTGGGGCCCCCTGTGCAACTCTGGTCCACCAGCACGCTGTGCTATTATTCCTGAGAACCCAGGGCCACTCGCAGAGCCCACCACCCCCGCCCGAGCTAGGGAGGGACCAACGGGGTCTCACGGCCACCTCACTGGGATGAGATTTGCTCGTTGAGTCCGTGGCTCTACTGCTTGCGGGAGGTGACAGACATGGGGGAGAGTCTCTTCTCCACGCAGCTCCGGTGTGGCACAAATCTCTTCCCCCATCGCCCGTCCAGCCCCTCCCCCTTCCTTTCCTCCTCTCCTGTCTTCTGCACACACGCCCACCCCTGCCCCCAGGCACTTAACTCCAGCCCAGCAACACTTCCCACCTCCCCTTTGCATCTGGGTTCTCGAGTTGCTAATTCACCCACAATCAATAATTTTTATTCTTTTAAAGAAATTACAGAATATTTCTGAGTGTACGCAGGGAGAGGGGAAAAGCACAGTGTGTGTCGTTTTAGATTTGATGTGTTCTGGATTTAGAAGTGCTGAATAATTCATTCCTGTTTAAAAAATAAACATACTATCTCTATCAGGACTTGACTGGGGGACTTCATAATGAGTCGGTTCCAGGGTTGCAGGGTTCTTGGGTTGGGCAGCGTGAGAAAGAAGGCAGGCACTGTCTGGGGAGAGGCTGTCCCCTTTTCTGATGGTCTTGGTCATGCTTGGAGGGGGCACTGTTGGGTCTTACAGATTTCAGTTCCTTTGAGAGATTCTCTCCCCTGGCTGGTGTTCAGTCCTGCAAACCATCCAATCCCTCTATTGTTCCACCCGTTGCCAACTATCCTTCCCTCCTGTCCTCTGTTCATCCATTTCTATGCCTTTCTATCTATCTAACCATCTCCCCTTCCCACTGCTCTTCTCCAACCATCTGCTCATTACTCTTTCCCTTTGTCTACTCACTCACTCATCCACCCATTTACCCCTCCCCCACGTCTTTCCATCCCTCCATCCATCCCTCTATCCCTCCATCCATCCATCCATCCATCCATCCATCCATCCATCCATCCAGTGTATCATGAGCATCTACACAGTGCAGATCTCTAGACTCCACAGTGCCTGTATTCTAGCAGGAGATTCAGGCAAGGGAATCACTGACAATAACACACAGTGGTCTTTTTCTGTTGACTGCCCCTCCCTCAACCAAGTCCGAGCCTGTTGCTGCCTATATTCATGTGCCATGTCTTTTCATGTGACATTTCTTCCACTCCTTCCTGAAGACTGATGAACAGATTTCTCCCCACGGCGTTAATGGTGAATAACTGTTTTATACAATATCTTCTAGACCTTCCATGCAACAAAGGGAAAGAGGGGCCAAGGAAACAAACACATCTGCCTAAAGCCATCCAGTGAGCGAGACTCGCCGTATGAGTACTCCCGTCTGCTGCTGCGGTGTGCTCGCTCTGTCGTGTCTGAGTCTTTGCGGCCCCATAGACTGTAGCCTGCTAGGCTCCTCTGTCCATGGGAGTTCCCAGGCAAGAATACAGGAGTGGGCTGCCATTTCCATCTCTGGTTCTAGATTCATCCATGTCAGCTCCTCGGCCTGGGAAAACTCCCAGAGACATGTTTTCTGGTGTTGGAGTTCATGTCTTTCTAACCTGCGGGAAGTGACCATGGCCACAGCAGCGAGGTGTTTGGTGGTGTCAGAGTGCACAGGTTCCCGTCTCACTCTCACACGTCGCTGCCCCTGGAAGACAGAAGATGACTCTAGTCAGAGGTGGGCTCTGGCCCCACCTGGAGCCAGGTCTCACGCTCAGCCTGCACACCTCAGCTAGATGGGCACTGGGATCTGGGAGGAGGGGGGGCAGCCAGTATGTGGCCGTGATGCTGAGCTGGTGGCTGTGGAGCTTCTTTGAAGCATTTCGTCTTCCCTGGTGGGCCAGACAGTAAAGAATCCACCTGCAATGCAGGAGACCTGGGTTCGATCCCTGGGTTGGGAAGATCCCCCGGAGGAGGGCATGGCAACCCACTCCAGTATTCTTGCTTGGAAAATCCCATGGATGGAGGAGCCTGACAGGCTACAGTCCATAGGGTCTCAAAGAGTTGGACACGACTGAGCGACTATACACTAAACTACACTAATCATCTATGCAAGGGAAGATGGGCCTGCTGACACCGCTGTTTTGTTGGAGTCCAGAGGCTGTGCTGGGGCTCCAGGAAGACTGAATGTGGAAGCACTCTGGAAAGGTCTCCTGAGAGGCTCAAATCCCATGTTTCCATCTTCTTCCGCCACAGACGCCCCAGTGACCTGGGCGGTGAGTGGGCCCAGGGTCTTAGAAGTGCCAGGTCCGACACTGCCCGTGGAGTTTGAGTCTATGGACTGTGCCCTGGGTGGGAGCGTGGCCCAGGAGCCAAGTGCTGGAAAAAGGCCCAGCCCAGGTGTCACCTGTGCACAGCCCCAGGGTGGGCCTCGCTGGTGGTGGGGGGCTTCCCGGCGGTGCCGCCTGTGGGCTGGCGGTGTCACCTTTCCTCTGAGGGGCACGTCCTGCCTGTGGGCTGAGGCCTGGCCTCTCCCGGCTGATTCCACGATTCTCTCTGTGTGCCTGCAGACGGCACTCCGCATACCTCGTCTCCCCTCTGCTAAATCACAAACAGAAATTGAACTCGGGGTCACGCATGAAGTCATGAGTGTAAGTTTATTTTTTACATGTGGAGTGTTCTTTATTTACAGCTGAAATCCCCTGAAGATTAAACTTTAAAAAGATTTAATAGTGCTGGGGTCAGACGGTGACCTCTTGCCACGCTCTAGGCAAGCAGGCAAAGCTGAGAGCTCGCAGCCTCTTTGAAGAGGCTGGGCCAGGAGGGCGCCCGGTGTGAGAGCAGCGGGCTGGCGCTGACCATCCAAGTCTGTGGGAGGGGCTGGGGCCGGTGGGGTGGGGGGCTGCTCTGTGGACTTGGGGGGAGTGGGGGCCCGGAAGCCTGGGCCGGGGCCGTGCAGGGAGAACCGGGTGGGAGGGGAGAGGATGCTGACTGGGGCTGGAGCTCTTTGACCAGTGGTGTCATTTTGCTCTAGTGAAACAAGTCCCCTGCAGGCAGCCTGCCATGTCCCTGTCGCTTCTTCTAGGGAATCCTCTCAGTTTGGTCGCTGGCAATGTTGTGGGAAGAAGGGCAAGGAGGGTGGTGCTGCCTGTGTGCGAGAAGGTGGCCCGGGGGCCGGGGGTGGAGGGGCATCGCCCCCCTCTGGCACACCTAATGGGACTCAGCTGCGCGAGCGGCCCTGGGGAGACACATCCTTTTTTTTTTTTTAAATAAAGCTGGGAGATCTTTTTCTTTAAAACCCTTTTTTCTTCCCTCTTGCAATTTTAGCCTCCTGTTCACCAGCAGCCTTTTGTGAAAGGACGTGTTGTTGTTGAAACTGATGCAAGAGAAAGGTGTTGCCCCCCTGGATGTGGGCACAGAGCTCCAGCCGGGTCCCGGGGATGCAGCAAAACCTGGACCCACAGAGCCCCTGGCTGAATCTGAAGCTGCCCCAGCCAGTGCGGCCCGGCCTGTCAACTTCCTCTGGGAATCCAGGCTCTTCTTGGCATACAGTTATTTTATGAGGAAAGTGGGGTGTTTTCCAGGCCTGCGTTTGATTTTCACTTATAATTATCTCCACATAAGTCTTCAATTTTGGATTTTGAATTGGAGACACATGAACCCGGCTATGCATGTTAAAAGATCAGTGACAAAAATCACATGACATTTGCATGCGGTAATTATTCCCCCAACCTCCTCAGCAGGCTTTGTTTGGAAGTCAAACCTGCGTGCAGTGCATGCCCTTCGCTGGAGGGGGACGGGGGGCTTTCGTGAATTTGGATTTCTTTGTGTTCACGTCTAAGTGAAGCAGGCTTGGTTTCAGACCACACTCTCCTGTCTCTGAGACCCTGGGTTCCATCTCTCCCACCTCTGTGGCACGCACTATGAAATTTTTATCCTTTGGGCAGCATGTCTGCCCTCTGATGGGTAGAACTGGGGCTCATAATGAGTTCGCAGGGTGGGGGACAGGTTACTGTGACCCTGTGACCTTCCCCCGTGCAGTGGGCATCTCAGACTCCTCCACGCCTGCTTCCTCCTCTCACAGATGGGCTGTGGACTCTACCTGTAGGGTTGGTGTGGGTGGAATGAAATAATACCCGTGAGGTGCCTAGCACAGTGTCTGGCATGAAGGCAAGCCCTCTGTGCACAGCTGTGATGTTAATCATCAGTGAAATATCAGCTTGGTGGTGGTGGTTGTAGTTGCTAAGTCGGGTTAGCGAGCCCATGGACAGTAGTAGTCTGCTAGGCTCCTCTGTCTGTTGGATTTCGGCTTATCAGAGAACAACTAGATGCCTATGCGTGCCCAGCTCTGCAGACTCCTGGGGAGGAGTCCTGCGTGGGGCTGTCCTGTCGCAGCCAAACCGCCGCAGCCCCCAGCAAGGCACCAAACGGACTCCGGGGCTCTTCGGAGGGGTCTTTGTGCAGCCTGCTCTGCGGCCCCGGGCCACCCTAGTCTGCACTCAGAGTCACCAGAGCTTCCTGCAGTGGATTCCTTGGGTCCTAGTCATCTGCTAACTCAATAAATGGTGATGCATTATTCGGGGGTCCACGCAGCCTCAGCTAATTGCCCGAGTTCCAGAGGAATCGTTTTGTGATGCAAATAGTTGTTGGTACCACATGTGTGCTTTGGAGACGGTCTAATCTGGTGATTCCACCTATAGGAGGGAAGGCATTTGCTGGACCCAGCATGTGCTAAAAGGGACAAGCATGCCTTTCTCTGGAAAAATCATGGCCTGGACATTTGTGTGGAGAGGAGTTCTTTTTGGATTTCCCTGCTGCTCTTGAAGCCAATATCACCAGGTGTTTGGTGTACTTTGGATCTAGTTTGGTGGCCTATTAAAATTACGGGCCATCAAGAGCTCCTTAGAGATGCTGGCTGCTTTAATCTTGTTCTTCTCAATCCTACTCCCCCTCCACCCCTCCTCCTTTCTCCTTCCCCCAACAGATAGAATTTGGGAGCATTGTCAGAGTGAGAAATGTGAATTAGGATTAAAGAAAGGGATGCACTAAGGCAAGGAGAGCTCTTTTGGATCTTGTTAAAATGGATCTATTTTGCAGGCTTGCTATGTAAAAATTGGCATATTGAGAAGGTCAGCAGCTTCTTGCGAGAGACACCTTAGGAGTGGAAGGGCTGGGACCGGGTCTGTCTCAGGCCTCTCAATAGACAAACACCTGTCCTCAAGCACATCTGAGAGCTTGGGCCACATACCCGCAAGTAGGCAGAACAGAGCCTTATTGAGAAAAGTCCGAAAGGACTGGAGCAATCAGCTTACAGGGAGTATTTTTGCTTCATAGGAATGTGGTCCTGCTTGCTGAAAATGTATCCTTTGCACAGAAAACACACATAATCCTAGGCCAACTTTGCCCTTTGAATAAAAATATGCTTAGTTGGAATTTTGGAGGTGGGGGACTGAGGAATGGAGATGAGGAAGAATCTCTTTCAAGCCTGTTCAACATAATATGTGCTTAAAGACAGAAATTCAAAGGGAGTAATAGTTATGGAGTTCTGCTTTGTAAAGTGGGACGAAGTGATGCAATAAAACATTTGCAAAAGTGGTGATTAAATTACATTTAAGAGAGAACCTCATTTATGGCCCTAAAAAGCACTCATTGGGGCTGTCTTTTGGATGGATCTTGGAAGGCCCAGGTCTGGTCAGACAAAAGTCTTTTAAGACTCCCTCCCTCTCCTTTGCTATATTCACCTGCACTGTTCGGTGCAGCTGTAAGTTCTGAGGGTCATGTCAATATTTCCATTAAAATACACACTTTTTAAAAATGGAGATTTATTACTGTGGCAGGATATTTTGCTCTGGGGCATAACTTAACTTACTGGGTCTACACTTGGGAGAGATACTTTCTCTACCAAATTTCTGAAGAAAAATCAAAATCGATTTGGGTATTATTGAACGGTGCTACTTGATTTTCAAAAACTATTGATTGAGCAGAACAGACTAAAGTACTGCGAAAAATTTTTTTTTGAAAAATAGTTTTTGCTGATATTTATCATATCATGACTTAAATGAGCTGCTGTATTTGAAAGCATACACACACGTGCACGATGTCATGCCTGGTATATAGTAGACACTCAAAAATTACCGCTTTGGCTCTGTTACTATGTCAGTACCACTAGTAAGTTTTCTGAGTTGGGTAAATATCGAGTAATATATTGCATACTTTATTTATCATAATGCCAGGAGGCTCTGGGTGCCCACATGTTAATTATTAATTGTCCTAAGTCTGATCCTGGATAAGTCTGTGGCCAATTGTATGATGTTAACATGAGTTTGGTGGTGTAAGCAGCACTTCTACCAGAAGTGGTAGAGCCGAGGCAGAAGCCCACTCTTCAGTGATCGAGTTCTTGCACCCTGGGTCCTATGGTACAGGTTGGCTAGGGGCTTTAGCTTTGCATCAGCCTCCACTCTTTGAGCACAGACCTTGCATTTTCTAGGCTAGGGGAGAATCAGAGGAACTCAGAGGACCCCAGAGGACCCTTGACTTTGGGGCAGGGAAATTGAGAGGCCTGGTTCAAAGCCTTGCTTTTCTCCCAAAGGGATGTAGAGAAGTGACGTTGGGACTCAGGGCCTCAGGCTCCTGTTTCCAGGAGGAGGACTCTAGGCTACCCCCGCGCTGACATCTGTGCTCCCTGAGGCCATGCCTACAGACCAGCAGCCTGGCACTTTACTGTGACTGACCCACTCCTAGCCTTTACCCCGGCTCTGCTTCAGACGTCCCTTCCCCAGAAAGGCTTCCCCGCCCTCATGGCTTCCTCTCTTTCACCAAGGAAGCAAAAGATGTCAAAAGAAGACAGACCCACAGCTTTCCAAAAAAAAAAAAGAGCTCTATGCTTCTGAGTATGGTTCATTTCAGTCACACAGTTGTGTCTGACTCTTTGCGACCCCATGGACTACAGCACACCAGGCCTCCCTGTCCACCACCAGCTCCCAGAGCTTGCTCAAGCTCATGTCCATCGAGTCGGTGATGCCAGCCAACCATCTCATCCTCTGTCGTCCCCTTCTCCTCCTGCCTTCAATCTTTCCTAGCATCAGGGTCTTTTCTAATAAGTCAGTTCTTCACATCAGGTGGCCAAAGTATCAGAGTTTCAGCTTCAGCATCAGTCCTTCCGATGAATATTCAGGTCTGATTTCCTTTAGGATTGACTGGTTTGATCTTCTTGCAGTCCAAGGGACTCTCAAGAGTATTCTCCAATACCACAGTTCAAAAGCATCAATTCTTCAGCGCTCAGCTTTCTTTATAGTCCAACTCTCACATCCACACACGACTATTGGAAAACCATAGCTTTGACTAGATGGACCTTTGTTGGCAAAGTAATGTCTCTGCTTTTTAATATGCTGTCTAGGTTGATCATAGCTTTTCTTCCAAGGAGCAAGTATCTTTTAATTTCATGCTTCAGTCACCATCTGCAGTAATTTTGGAGCCCCCCAGAATAAAGTCTGTTACTGTTTCCATTGTTTCCCCATCTAATTGCCATGAAGTGATGGGACTGGATGCCATGATCTTAGTTTTCTGAATGTTGAGCTTTAAGCCAACTTTTTCACTCTCCTCTTTCACTTTCATTAAGAGGCTCTTTGGTTCTTCACTTTCTGCCATAAGGGTGGTGTCATCTGCATATCTGAGGTTATGGATACTTCCCCCGGCAGTCTTGATTCCAGCTTGTGCTTCATCCAGCCCGGCATTTCACATGGTGTGCTCTGCATAGAAGTTAAATAAGCAGGGTGACAATATCCAGGCTTGATGTGCTCCTTTCCCAATTTGGAACCAGTCCATTGTTCCATGTCTGGTTCTAACTGTTGCTTCCTGACTTGCATGCAGGTTTCTCAGGAGGTAGGTAAGGTAGTCTGGTATTCCCATCTCTTTCAGAATTTTCCAGTTTGTTGTGATCCACACAGTCAAAGGCTTTGGCATAGTCAATAAAGCAGAAGTAGATGTTGTTTTGGAATTCTCTTGCTTTTTCTATGATCCAATGGATGTTGGCAATTTGATTGCTGGTTCCTCTGCCTTTTCTAAATCCAGCTTTCACAACTGGAAGTTCTCGGTTCATGTACTGTTGAAGCCTCACTTGGAGAATTTTAAGCATTACTTGGCTAACATGTGAGATGAGTACAATTGTGTGGTAGTTTGAACATTCTTTGGCATTGCTTTTCTTTGGGATTGGAATGAAAACTGACCTTTTCCAGTCCTGTGGCCGCTGCTGAGTTTTCCAAATCTGCTGGCATATTGAGTGTAGCACTTTCACAGCATCATCTTTTAGGATTTGAAATAGCTCTACTGGAATTCCATCACCTCCACTAGCTTTGTTCATAGTGATGCTTCCTAAGGCCCACTTGAATTCACACTCCAGGATGTCTGGCTCTAGGTGAGTGATCACATCATTGTGGTTATCTGGGTTGTTAAGATCTTTTTTTGTACAGTTCTTCTGTTTATTCTCCACCTCTTCTTAATGTCTTCTGCTTCTGTTAGGTCCATACCATTTCTGTCCTTTATTGTTCCCATCTTTGCATGAAATATTCCCTTGGTATCTCTAATTTTCTTGAAGAGATCTCTAGTCTTTTCCATTCTATTGTTTTCCTATGTTTTTTTGCACTGATCACTTAGGAAATCTT
This sequence comes from Odocoileus virginianus, assembly GCF_023699985.2. Taxonomy (NCBI): domain Eukaryota; kingdom Metazoa; phylum Chordata; class Mammalia; order Artiodactyla; family Cervidae; genus Odocoileus; species Odocoileus virginianus. The sequence continues at coordinate 20,325,980 of NC_069693.1, read as the reverse complement.
TCTTATCTCTTCTTGCTATCTTTGGAACTCTGCATTCAGATGGGTACATCTTTCCTTTTCTCCTTTGCCTTTTGCTTCTCTTCTTTTCTTAGCTATCTGTAAGGCCTCCTCAGACAACCATTTTGCCTTTTTGCATTTCTTTTTCTTGGGGATGGTTTTGATAATCACCTCCTTTACAATGTCACGAGCATATTGTCCATATTTTTCAGGCACTCTATCTATCAGATCTAATCCCCTGAATCTATTTGTCACTTCCACAGTATAATCATAAAGGATTTGATGTAGGTCATACCTGAATGGTCTAGTGGTGTTTCCTACTTTGTTCAATATAAGTCTGAATTTTGCAATAAGGAATTCATGATCTGAGCCACAGTCAGCTCCCGGTCTTGTTTTTGTTGACTATATAGAGCTTCTTCATCTTTGGCTGCAAAGAATATAGTCAGTCTGATTTTGGTATTGACCATCTGGTGATGTCCATGTGTAGAGTCATCTCCTGTGTTGTTGGAAGAGGGTGTTTGCTATGACCATTTTGTTCTCTTGGAAAAAACCCTGTTAGCCTTTGCCCTGCTTCATTTTGTACTCCAAGGCTAAACTTGCCTGTTACTCCACATATCTTTTGACTTCCTACTTTTGCATTCTAGTCCCCTGTGATGAAAAGGACATCTTTTTTTGTTAGTTCTCGGTCTTGTAGGTCATCATAGAACCATTCAGCTTCAGCTTCATTGGCATTAGTGGTTGGGGCACAGACTTGGACTAATGTGATATTGAATGATCTGCCTTGGAAATGAACAGAAATCATTCTGTCATTTTTGAGATCGCACCCAAGGATTGCATTTTGGATTATTTTGTTGACTATGAGGGCTACTCCATTTCTTTTATGGGATTCTTGCCCACAGTAGTAGATATAATGGTCATGTGAATTAAATTTGCCCATTCTGGTCCATTTTAGTTCACTGATTCCTAAAATGTCAATGTCTGAGCATGGTAAGACCCAGGCAAAGAAGCAGCTTAGCCAATGAGAAGTGAGTGCTTGGGGTTCCAGGACATTTTCTTCCCTGTATGTAGAATCATAATTCGGATGGTCTGAATCAGGCTCAACAGTGAGCCTCAACTATTTATTTACTTTGAGACACTTTAGTACAACCTATGATTATCCTAGCAAACTACAATTGTCTTTCCCTTTCCCATAACTTTAAGTCCCATGATGGAAAGGACCAAGTGCCCATTCCTCCGTTCTATACCTGCGGATCTCTCTGGTCTACAGGAGGTATTCAGTGAGCATTGGTTGAAAGGGAGTGTGCTTCTGTGATCCACAAGGCTCCTCTTCCTGACCAGAGCCTCAGTTTCATCTCTAGGGGACGTCAGATCTCAGACAAACAGAAATCTGGAAGTTCCAGTGGAGCCCCATTTGGTTCCATGTTCTCTCTCCCTCTTGTGAGTCTCCCGAGAAAAGAACTGGGTGAAGAGTTGTGCCCACGGTGGGTGTCCAGGCAGGGTTTAACCCTAGTGACCAACGGGGCTGTAGAACCTCTGGGTAAGAGGCTCCTCTTCTTAATCCTCCTTGTCTGGTGCTGTTTCTGTCTGAAGCTTTCTGGATTTGCCCATGGTGGCAAGCCTGCCTGATCACCAGAGCAGTGTCCCACTGTCTGCTTTCTGTCCTTATTCCATCAAAAGCTTCCACCTTACCTGCCTTGGGCTTCCTTGGTGGCTCAGCTGGTAAAGAATCTGCCTGCGATGTGGGAGACCTGGGTTTGATCCCTGAGTTGGGAAGATCCCTTGGAGAAGGAAACAGCTACACACTCCAGTATTCTGGCCTGGAGCATTCCCTGGACTGTATAGTCCATGGGGTCTCAAAGAGTCGGACACGACTAAGCGACTTTCACTTTCACCTGCCTTGACCTTGACCACACCCTGAGCTTTACCTGTGAAAGATCACGGGCACACCCACCCCCAGCAGGACCCCACTAAGATGGACCACAGACATTCCCTCCCACACACACAAATTAGTGGACTGTGTCTATGTTGACACATCCATTCTCATCCTAATGATATGTTTATTTAACTGATGACTGCTGTCCTCATTAGGGACTCATTGTTGAGCCTGGAATAGTGATTATTTTTGCTGATATTCCTTTTCTGCAAAGATGATTTTTTTAAAAATCACTCTTTTGGTGTGCTATGAATCCTTAATGAGAATAGTTAAATTTAAAAGAAACCCCCAAACCACCCTTCAGGTTGAAAATAGAAGTGTCTGCACAAGCAGGCTGCTAATCTGCTGATTATTGATGGACACGATCGGTGACAAACCCACAGCTTTCAGTGAAACGAGAGCTCCATGCATCTGAGCTGGTAGCAACCAGCAAAAGGATCAACTTAGCCAATGGAAAGTGAAGTGCTTGGGGCTCCAGAACATTTTCTTCCTCTTAGGTAGGAAGCCGTGATTCTGACAGGTTGAGTATTAATGATGGCATCTACACTGAACCCAGAGCTGTGTGATTCTTGGGGAGGGATGGAGAAAGATGTTTATAAAAGCTTCTTGGCTGAATATCCAGCAAGTCAGATGGAACTTCCTGACCCCCGAAACCTACCTCTTCCCTTTGGAATTCTAGTCCAATGCCCGTGTGGCAGGGGAGTTCTTCCCACTTCTCAGATGAGGAGCAAGACCCAGAGAACAGCAGCACTGTGGCTGGGACTGGGGTCAGGGTGTGCTGGTGTAACATCACGTGTCTCCCCTCGAGCCCCTGTCTTCTCATCCGGGGACTGAGCCCATTACAACGGTGATGGTGCTGCAGGGAGCATCTCATAGGTACGTGGTGGTGAGGATGTTGCTCTTCACAACAGGAATCCCAGTGGCCTTGGTCCAGTGACCCGCCTTTATAGATCTCCAAATAGCATAGGGCTCTGGGCTGGGTGGGAGATGAAGGGGGCGACACATGGAAGCCCCAGGAGATCAGAGTCTAGAGGATTTAGCACAGGTGGGAATGAACTCAGGACCTGATTACTGGTTCCAGTATTAGTCGTGTGACCTCGGACATGGCACTTGTCGTCTTGAAGCCTTAGTTTCCCCACCTTGTACTGGGGGGTTGGGCATCAAATAAAATAACACATGCCACAGGCTTAAGGTAAGGTAAGGTGAAGTCGCTCAGTCGTGTCCAACTCTTTGCAACCCCATGGACTGTAGCTTACCAGGCTCCTCCGTCCATGGGATTTTCCAGGCAAGAGTACTAGAGTGGGTTGCCATTTCCTTCTTCCGAGGATCTTCCAAACCCGGGGATCGAACCCAGGTCTCCCTCATTGTAGGCAGACACTTCACCATCTGAGCCACCAGGGAAGTCCTTGCCAGGGGCTTAGTTACATCTTAAATTCCAATAATGGGAGTTTGTGTGATGCTGCCACCGCCCCCGCCCCCACCCCGTATGTGTGTGACTGGCCTCACAAGTGTAGCATCTCCTCTCTCCTCGAGGTCTGTGAGCTTCTAGAAGCCCGGCCCCACCCAGTTCCCGCCCCTCTTAACAGCATGACCCAGCCTTGCACCAGACGTGAGCATGTGCTAGGTTAGTGCTGTGTGTGTCTGGTCCCCTGAGCTGCCCCACTCCTGGCCCACTTCCCAGTACCTGGGGCATCTCTCCCCGGCCTCTTGGGACCTGCGCCCTAGGGCGTCCATCCTTCCCTCAGCTTGTTGAGAGGCTGTGTGTGCTGCTTCCTGCGTGGTTCCCGGTTTACCCTTGTCATGGACAGAATGTTCCTTGCTGGAGCTGCCTCCAGATGGTGGGTGGCCTTTAAAATGTTCCTGCATGTTCACCCTCCTCCTGGGCTAGGGTGTGAGCTCACTGTCTGTGTTCATCCCAGGTGGGGCTCCTCCGGCTGCTGCCAGCCAGCAGCCACTAGGAACCTTCAGGTTCAAGGGCTGACACCCACCCAGCCCTGATTATCGTCACCAAAGGAATTTCTCCTAAATACAGATTCAGGAGGAGTTCTGAGGCACAGCATGGATGAACCAGGCAAGAGGTGACCCAGCCAGAAGAGTGGGCAGGTCAGCACACTCTGAGCAGACTGTGTGTCCTAAGCTAGTGTAGGCTTCGACATGAATGTAGGGGAGGGCCTGACCTTGGGGAACTGACAGTGCATCTGGAAAGATCTAGTGCATGTTTGCTTGTGAATTCCTCATCTGGTCCTCCTAGAAGATGTCTTCCGAGGGGGCAGGGACCATGTCTGGCTTTCTCTGTTGTTTCTCTGGTGTCTGACACATAGTAGTTGCTCAGTAAACAAACATTTGCTAAATGAATGAATGAATGAATGGGATGCCTGCTCACGGAGTGCCAATGGATGCTTAGGAGGGCAAGAGAAGAGAGCATGGGGCAATACAATACCACTTTTGCCAACGGGATTGTATGAACAATTGCTATTGAAATTCAGCCTGGCCAGGGGCCCTTTCAGGCTTTGGCTGCTGAAGGCTTCTTAGGAGAGATTGCTCAGGCTGATCCTTGCATTCTGGTTGGCACTTGCAGGCAGAGAGGAGGGAGAAGGTGTGTGGAAGGTGGGGTGGGATGGGCAAAGGCCTAGAGGCAGGACTGCGGTGTGTCTGGGGACAGCAGGTGGACCTCTGGGGCTGGAGGAAGGATGTGTGCCTGGGAAGGTTTGGGAACCGTCTTGGAGAGGTCAGCGGAGGCCAGAATTCACTGGCCCAGACGGGAGAGTTCAACTGTGACCCCTGATGTTATTTTAAGGTGGTGGCTTTTTCATATTTAATTATGAATGAAATTGCATTTGAGGACAGCAGCTGATGACGGCGTGTGGTTGTGCTGTGTGGGCTGCTTTCAAAATAGCTCACCCCAAACTTCATTAGTGATTAGTTCGAGGAAAGTGCAGCCTGACCCGCCAGCATTTTTCATATTGTCTGTGTTCTCAGGGAAAGGCTCTGGCTTCAGGGGCCCTCTTCTTAGCCTTGTTCTTGGAGGCCCGTCCCTGGGGACCTCAGCGTTTGGTGGTGGCGGTGGGCAGATCGTTGCCTTGTGTAATTATTCTCCTTTGTCATTCAACTTAGTCCTCTTCCTACGGTTTGAACATGGAGCACTTGGACTTGGACGGGACAGTGAGAGAAACCCCTGCCTGTGCTCTGAGGGGCAGAGAAGCCAGGGCTGGCGCTGAGCGCTCCCAGCCAGGCCGCTTGGTCCACCGACTTGGGCTGCCGAGCCGAATGGCTGGTGTCCCCATCTCCTGACTTCTCCTAAATATGGTCAGTGTTTGCAGAGGCTCCCACCACCATCTGCATGAACTGGAGCTTTGGGCTTGGCCCCCTCCCTTCTCTGGACTTAGGATAAACCCACATTATAATCGAGATTAGCCTCAGTGAGAAGTACACATGAGTTGGCAACCACAGCAAATCCCAAACAGCGTCCCCAGCACTGTGATGAGCGTGACATACCAGTGCTGGTCCCGTTTCCTCTGCTGAAATCCTGTGCCTGCTGCTGGCCAGAGACACCACTGCAGGCCAGGGTGGGGCTTCTCCACCGGAGGGTCCTGGTGCCAGGTCCAGCTTGCCTTCCCCAGAGGGGCTCCCCCCTCAGCTGCTGCTCCTCGTTTGACCTTCAGAACACTGCCCGACATCTCTGAGCCTCCGTTTCCTGGTATCTGTATATTGGGAATAGACATTAAATAATGCCTGAAGCTGACCCCTGGGCTCCCAGTGAGAACTCAGTAAAGCTCAACTCCTCTGGTCCTCTGTGATGGCCATGAGGAGGTCAGTGGATAGCACAGCCTGGTGGCTCAGAGAACAGAAGCAGGAGGCCCCTGAATCAAATCCTGGCTCTGTCACTTCCCGGTTTTCTTGGCCTCGGGCGAATTACTTGATCTTCCTTTGCCTCGTATTTGTCCGAGGGCAGTGCTGATAGCATTTCACGGGGTTGTTGTAAGAGTCTGAACTTGGACCACAGCAAGGGGCTCCTGGCCCACAGTGGGCATTATTCACATCTAATAAGTATTAGTTCTTACTGTTTATTATTGCGACTGTTGTATCATTATCATTGTAGTCATATGATCTTGATCAGTGGTTAACCTCTTTGAGCCCCAGTTGCCCTGCGATGAGGCAGGAACCCCGTGACCCCTGCCCGTGGCTCTGCTGACTGGCGGGTGGCCTGTGTGAGAGCGGGCCTGGGGGCCCTGCTCGCGGGGCTCTCTGCCCAGCCGGCCTTCTTCCCCCCGGGCTGTGGTGCTCCGTAGCTAAGTAACCCTGGCTGATGTGTAGCTTCTGACGGAGGTGCGCGCGGGGGAACCGTCTGTGCCGCCTCCTCCTTTGGGTGACAGCTGTTTCCAGGCAGATGCCTCCCCCGGGTTCGGGAGCAGTGAAGGAAGGGGAGAGCGTCCCAGATTTAAATTTGGAATGTGCACGAAATCATGCCAGCCTGCCTCAGAGCCCACAGGGCCTGCGTGTGGGCTGGGTGTCCTTCGGGGTTGCTGGTGCTCCCGACACTGGGGCAGGAGGGCCCAGACGACGGGGTCCGGGTTGGGCTTTTGAAGCCCAAGCACAGTGGGAACAGTGTGTGGGAAGAGCCACTGGTCACCCAGCTGAGGAGTCTTGGTCGCCGATCTGCGGGGCGTGGTGCACGTGTGAGACTCCATGGGAAATGGACACGCTTTGGGAGGAGTGGGTGAGAGTGGGGACTCAGGCCTGCTTTCCAAGGATCCCCACACCAGGGCCCTCGGGTCTCAGGGTGCAGCAGGCGCAGGCCTTGGCTCGCCCCTGGGTGGTGACCTGCTCTTCGAACTGCTGGTCTTCCCAGGAATTTTGGGGAGCCCCTTGCCCCTGACAGGCCTCACGTTAGGACCTGTAAAGCCACTCACAGAGATGGACCCCTGGGGGGGAGGGAGGCCCTCATGGCAAGTGGCAAATGCAAAGCCTCTGCACCGCAGAGTGACAGGAGGGACGGCCGAAGGCCTGGGGAGTGGAGGAACCAGAGAGGGAGATGGGGAGGTGACGGCCGTGCCGCAGACTGGCCATTGAGTGGTGGCTGTGGACGTGAAGGCTATCTGCTTCTAGAGGCAGGGTGGTCTGCCCTGGCATCTCCAGCCCCACGTGTCCTCTTCTCTCCAAGACATCAGAGTCTGACCCCCAGCTCGGGGGTACCCCACACTTGTGAGCTGGAGGACCCTGTGAGGAGTTCCGACATGCGTTTGTCACCCCAGGGAAGTCCGGCGGACTCCCGGCTGTGCCTGCCCTGGCCCTGGCAGGCTGTCCGCACCCCATCCCAGCCCCGGGAGCGCCTGCTTTCTAAAGGAGAGCAGTGGGACAGGGAGACCTGGTCCAGCTGGCCTTGGGGGCTGACATGCAATGTCTTGTTCTCTGTGAGTCTCTCCTGGGGGAAGCCCGGGAAGCCCCCAGTCTCCAAAGGCACTGTCTCTGGGGCTGGTGAGGGGGGGACAGGGCTCAGGTAGCCAGCCCAGGAAGTCCAAACCCAGTGGTCACTGATATTCCTCAGAAGTGGCCTCAGGGGACAGGATGGTAGGGGTCAGGAGGGCTCCCAGGACACATGTCTCCCTAATGGGAGACTGCAGTGCGCCCAGGTGGGCCCTTGACTCCGCGTGCAGTGCTCCCCACGCAGCAGTGTCATCTGAGCACTGGATTAATGCAGTATCTCTTTTAGTCTCCTCCCCTCGTCACCTCCTAGCGTCTCAGAGACAAACCTTTGGACTGAAAGATAGTTTTTTCTTGCCTGTTTGAGGAGTCTTCACCTGCTCAGGCACCTTTGCACCCCCTTGGACCAGGGCTGAGAGCAGAGTAGAAAGGGCAGTCTCTGAATGATCATCGTTTCATACCTGCCTATGTACACAAAAATAAGCCTGCTTTTCCTTAGTGTGCAATTTGCCGTCTATTTTTAACTGGTATATACAGGGCCCCCAAAAAAATTCGGTGAGGAAGCAAGAGCGTATTGTGGTTGCAGATACACCATCACCGAAGAACCTAAGGTAATTGCCGAAATGACATTCTTTAGAAAATGCGAGGCTATGTGGGTTCCTCCTGCAACAGGCATCCTGTGCGTTTTCTGTCCCTTCTCCTCGGCTGCTGCACACTTAATTCTGTTCCAGCCATGTCAGGAGGACTTGAGAGAGAGAAAAAAAAATCCCACCATTAAAGACATGCTCTTTGTTTTTTCAATCTGTGACCCCAGCAATCTCTTTAGCAAGCCATGGTTCAGTGAACTGGCACACAGCAGCCGTTCAGCAGTGGAAAAATCATAAAACAGATGGAAGCTTTACATTTTTGTTTAGTTTTTAAGAGCAGTTTTTATAACATCGCTTAAAACCATTCTGATGCATCATACTGTTTACACTCGAAGCTTTGTAGCTAAGATGTTTACAGTATGGAGAATGTTTTAAGATATTTTATAGTTATGATATTTAGATAATTGGCAAGGAAAAAAATAGTTTGTTGAGATTGCAGTGATGTTGGTAATCGTGAAGTAACTTATGAGTCTCAATAAATATGTCCAGTTTGGTGGAAAGTACAAACTCAGTTAAAACAAAACAACACAAGAGGGAATATCTTTTTAGTGAAATCATTTCCTTTTCTTAATCAAAAGATGACAGGCGGGGCCTTAGAACTCCCATCTGTGCGGCACCACGCCACAGCCCCGAGCGTGGCTCTCCTTTTGTGATTGATAGCTGTTCCACATTGGCCATCGCTCTTCCGAGTTCATGCAAACACCAAAGTTAATAAAGTTCAGTTTTAGCAGGCCACCTTCAAACAAACCCAGAGCAGACCCCCACGTATCTTTGTGCATTGGAACTTGCAGAGGATTTTTTTTTGTTTTTTTTTTTTTTTAATGTCAAAGAATTTATGCAGAGCTAGGATTTGGAACTCTTTTTTTTTTTTTTTTTTAAACTGCCCCAAAATGGCATTAATCAAAAACAATAACTCCTTTTAACTTTTCTAAGTGCTCTAAAGGAAAGTATGAAATAATCTGCGTGTGGGCCACAAATGTGGAGAATGCAAACATTTCACAATAAACATGTTTAAATGAAAGTCCCTGGCAAGATAGTCTGAAAGATAGTACATGCTGGGTTAATTAATGCATACTCATAAAAATAAACCTCACTTTTAAGATTCGACCAATAAAAATCATTAGCATATTTGGATCAGATGACTTTATGTATACATTGAACTTCTCTGTGGCAAACGGTCCTTGGAATGCCTGGAAACAGACTCCAGTTTGAAGTCCAGACTCCGCTTCTATCTGCTTTTTGTGTTTCCAATACAGTGATATGATGATTTATTCTGGTTTTATCTGTTATACCTGCAATTGATCTGCTGGTGATGGGATTAAATTTATCATTTTAGATGAATAAATCATAGTTAGATAACCAGAAAAATGTTTAGTTGCATAAAAATGCCTATTGTTTGCTTGCTTACAACACATGACGTTTGATTTTCACTATAATCAAATTACTACAGTGCATTATTTTTACTCCAAGATGTTGATTTTTTGCTGTCTTAAATTGAATCATTTTGGCCTATTCACAAATGCTATCTTTAAAAAAATATTTTCCTGAAATCATACATTCAAACAAATGTTGACTTTGGGTTGTGGATTATGCAATGTTCTGAGGTTTTGTTAAATTAGAAATCACATAATTTTCTAAGCCTAATTACAGTACAGAAGATTCTGGTTTTATATTGTGCTTTTTGTACAGGAGAAGACAAACTGCTATAGAGTCTGCTTTGGTATGAAACTAACAGTAAAACCAAACTCATTTTAAAAGAACTGAGATTGGAATTCATAAACTCAGTAGAAGTTAAGTTGTAACTACCCAGACAGTGAAATTCTGAACCTAAGATAATGCCACATTTCAAATCCTTATGAAAATAAAAACAACCCAACAAAAATTATTGAGGAAAAAACTCCAGCATGAGTTTAATTTTATCCAACTTTATTGGCAGCTTATTTTGAACTAATGTGCAATAAAGTTGCCAAGCAGAACAATTGAAAGAAATGAGAAAAAACATTTTTTTGTTGTTTCCTTACACTGTTTGTTTTAATAAAGTCTGTAGAGCAGTAAACACCTGAATCATGACTTGGTTTGGGGTTAGCCAGAGAGCTTTAGGACTTATCAGTGCTGCTGTGATTAGCGAGTTCACAAAAGTGCAGGCGCTGGGCCGTCCACTTCAGCGAGTTCCAGGGTGACTGTCCCTGGGTCCGCTCTATCTCCTGCCCCCACGGGGACTGATGGGGCCCTGGTGTAGGCCCTTCTATGGTAGCATCATCCTAGCTCCCCCATGAGTAAGATAAGTACCCACTCCTAAGGAAGCGCCTTTCACATGAATGTTTCTGGGAAAAGGGCTTGCAAGTCCAAGGGATCCAGCTGGTTGTAAACAGTGTCGGCTTTATACCCTCATTTTGTACCAGAGACTCAACATTGCCTTTTTAGAGAGCATGTGTTTATGCCTATAGAACGAACCTCTGTGTGTGTGTATGTTTGTCCTGAAGCCACACCTAGTGATTCCGGGGGTGGGGGAGCATCTCTCTCTGAGACCCCTGACAAACTCTGTTTACTGAGGTTCGCAAGCTTCTCAGCCCCTCCTCCATCCAGGACAGGGGGCTGGGCCTGGGGGAGGCTCCCACTGGAGGGGGTCCTGCAAGAAGACCTCTACCTGGGAAGGCCCAGGGCCCTTCTGGAGTGGGTCGGAGGAGGTGACACGCACAAAGGGTTGCTGACTGGGGGTCGCAGAGCACCTCCACAACCTCCGGACAGTGGGATTCAAATCCAACATGTGTATGTGATTTCTGCCTGGGAGAAGTCCCACAGTGTCCAGATTTTTGAGGAAGTGCCTTTCTTATTGGGGACTTGCATGGTGGCTCAGACGGTAAAGAATCTGCCTACAAAGCAGGAGACCTGTGTTCAATCCCAGGTTGGGAAGACCCACTAGAGAAGGGAATGGCTATGCACTCCATTATCCTTTCTTACTAGGATCTGAGAAACAGGTAAACTTAGATGTAAAATCTAAGAGATGCTAACCTATTCTTGTAGAAACGGGGTGCTGCTTCAGGACAGATACAAACGTCTGCTCCTGGGAAAGTCTCGACTGCAGGACATGGGGTTGGATCTGGGGAAGAAGCAAGAGGACTCCTGAGTGCGTCACACAAAGTGCAGCTGTCTCAGTACTTTTTAGGGTGATGTGCTGAGGGGATGGCTGTGATGGACACAGTCAGCAAGTGTTGGGGGAGGGAGCTGAGGCCTGCAGTGGGGAGAAGCCATCTAAGGTTGGGGCCCTCCCTGGGCCATCTCTCTGGCCTCCACCCTCCGGCCTGTCCCCAGTAATGGGACTTGGATACAGCCGCGGCCCGTCCCAGTGGCCGTTTCGGGGACCCTGCATGTCCCTCCTTCGTTCCCTCTTTGTACTCACACTGGGCCTTATGTCTTGGGAATTGTCAGCTTCTGTGGCTCCCCTCTCGCTACCAGCACCTGCCGTGGAAGCCACTTGCTGAATGGGTCTCTCTCCTGGGCCACAGTAGAGGGGGAGGGCTGTTTTTTAACGCAGGATGGGCATGCGGTGGCCTCAGAGGTTCAAGTTCCCCGTGGCCAGGAGGTCCTTTGGAGACTCTCGTGTGTTCAATCCCCTCATAGGACGGTTGGGAGAGTCAAGGCTGGAAGGGAAGAGACTCTGAGGTCAGACACTGAGCAAGTGGCAGGCCTGGGTGAGGACAGGCTGTAGATGCCCAGCCCCGTGACCTTGTCCCTGAGTCACCGTCCTCCTCTAGCTCAGCGTGTGTGAGCCAACGTTCTGTGGGAGACATGTCAAGAGGTGGCCGGCTCTGTCCGATTTCACCTCCTGCTGGCTTGTCTTATAATAACGGCAGCAACAGCTAACTACTGCCAGGCACATGAGGTCAATTAATTAATTACTAATCATTTCAATTAATTAATTCTTATGACAACCTTATGAGGTGGATACTACTTTCACCCCCATTTTACGGATGAGGAAACTGGGGCTCAAGTCCACAGTCAGCAGTGCAGTGGAGGAGGGTTCAAGCCCAGGCTGCTCACCGCTGGGTCCGTGCTTTCAGTTCCCCATCCTGCACTGTCCCCAACGCCGAGATGATTTCAGACTCAACATGCCTCATCCTTTTTTTCTTTGATATAGTTAGATATTTATTTTACATAATTTGATGGAGAATAACATTGGTTTTGATTTATGGCAGTGTTATATAAAATTTCCATTAAAAACAAATTTGTGAGTTAATTTTGAGAAAAATCCTACTGAGTTAATGGCATAGGTATAAGCAGATATGGCAGTGAGATGAAGGTGGGGTACACATGATTAAAATGTGGGCCACATTGTCCCCAGTCTAGTTAGGGTGGGAGGAAAATGTCGTCACTCCCCATTTAGAAATTTCATTCTGGGAGATGGCCTCTGATAATGGCTAACGGCCAGTTTGTTCAAGGGAGAGTCTTAGATGTTTGTTTTTCTTGACGTGTGTCAGGTAGTAGCTCTTTACCCACTAATAAGACTTGTAGATCCAGGAAGCCTATGGTCTTGCTCAAGGGTCACGCCTGGGTCTGAGTCCACTTGCCTCAGTGGGGACTGGCCTCTGGCTTAGAATCAGCGGCAGGACTGGAAGCAGAAGAGAGGAAAGGGGGGCTCATTGGGGCTGGAAGACCATCATTGTGGAAAGACATCTCTTCTAGTTCCTATGTAAACACCAGGCTGCCCAGGTGTGGATAACTCTACTGGAGTTGGCATATGGTTCTGCCAGCATCCAGGGCATGTCCTTCAATGCCACTAGGAGTGCTGCCACAGAATTAACTCTTTCTGGGCTATCAGAAAGTCACCAATCCAATGGTTCTCAAATTGGCTTCCATGGGACCCCAGGGGTTCCAAGAAGAAGCTTGGGAGTGTAGAGAAGGGGAGAACCCAGAGCTGTCTCTTGCAGGGTTGGCTAGAGGAGCTGCTTTTATCAGCTCACATGTGCTCAGATTTCCCTGGAAAAGGATTCTGCCAGAGAAATACTGAAAAATCATGGCTTAGACCAAGTACTTAGTTCTGTGGATGGGAAACCAAATTCCACAGAAGAGCAATGATCACAAAGATTGACTCTCTCCAGTCATTTTAAATAGAAAACATCTTTATTTATGCAGATAAGTGGAGCTTGGAAGAAGAAATAAAATATTAATATACACTTGAAAGGAGCCATGAGGGTTCCTATGGTGCAGTCCCTTGCTTCTGGGAGCCTGGCCATGGCACATTTGGTAGAGATGGATGTCCACCTGGGAGTAAGCTCTCCATGGGCAGGGGACCCAGGAGTCACAGGGAAGAACAGCTCAGCAATATCAGACAGTGATGGCTGTTAGTTGAGTGGTGACTAGGAGCCAGACCCTGGGCTGAGCACTTTCAGATGTGTTATCTCCATTCTAAAGATGAGTAAGTGGAGGCCTGGGTGATGATGTGAATTCTCAGTTTCATTGCTGGGCCTTACTGGGCTATCATCTAGGGTCTGCGCTCCTGATGCTGTAGATTCTGCCTTCCAGGGGACATCCATCAGTGTCTAGTAGGTGCAGGATTGCACCAGAGCCAGGTGCCTCTTGATCAGAAGCACCTGATTGAGCCCTTTCACCCTGAGGGTCCAGACAGGAGGCAGGAATGTTTGTCTTGCTTATCCTGAGTCTGTGGTGGCTTATGCAAAATCCTATTGGCTGCCCCACAGGGTTTTCTAGGAATTTGTGTTCTTTGAGATAGAAGAAGGGAGCCAAGGATGGGTCCAAAAACTTTGACAATAAATCAGATCTTGTTTACTATTTTTTCTCTTCTATCTTACATCAACTCAGTCAAGCTATAAGAGCTCATGTATATACTTGTTCATTAAAAAGATATCAGTGGTATTCTTTCATCCATTCATAAGGCGTTTTTTTTTCATTTACATGCACATTTTTGAATTTATATGTTAGTTCATGCGTTATTACTTTTTACACTTTTTCAATCATCATTCTATCTCTCCATCTGTCTATTCACTCATGCCTGTATGCATTCATTCACTTGTTCACCTATTTCATGTGTGCATTTGTTAGTTTATTCATTCATTTTACCCTTTCAACAAATAAAGCACTATGAAGTTAATTAAATTCTATGGAGGAATATGGACTAGTTTAATCATATCCAGGGAAGACTCTGGGCATCTTTGTCATTGTTGGGTATAGAGGCATATGTTGTTGTTCAGTTGCTCAGTTGTGTTCAACTCTTTACGACCCCATGAACCATGGAACGCCAGGCTTCCCTGTCCTCACTTTCTCCTGGAGCTTGTGCAAACTCATGTACATTGAGTTGATGACGCCATTCAACCATCTCATCCTCTGTTGTCCCTTTCTCCTCCTGCCTTCAATCTTTCCCAGCATCAGGGTCTTTTCCAGTGATTCAGTTCTTTGCATCAGGTGGCCAAAGTATTGGAGCTTCAGTTTCAGCATCAGTCCTTCCAATGAATATTCATGGTTAATTTCCTTTAGGATTGATTGGTTTGATCTCTTTGCTGTCTAAGAGAGTCTCAAGAGTCTTTTCCAGCACCACAATTCAAAAGCACCAATTCTTCAGTGCTCAGCCTTCTCTATGGTCCAACTCACACATCTGTACATCAGTCAGTTCAGTTCAGTCACTCAGTCATGTCCGACTCTTTGTGATACCTTGAATCGCAGCATGCCAGGCCTCTCTGTCCATCAACAACTCCCGGAGTTTACTCAAACCCATGCCCATCGAGTCTGTGATGCCATCCAGCCATCTCATCCTCTGTCATCCCCTTCTCCTGCCCCTAATCCCTCCCAGCATCAGGGTCTTTTCCAATGAGTCAACTCTTCACATGAAGTGGCCAAAGTACTGGAATTTCAACTTCAGCATCAGTCCTTCCAGTGAACACCCAGGATTGATCTTCTTTAGGATGGACTGGTTGGATCTCCTTGTAGTCCAAGGGACTCTCAAGAGTCTTCTCCAACACCATAGTTCAAAAGCATCAATTTTTCGGTGCTCAGCTTTCTTCACAGTCCGACTCTCACATCCATACATGACCACTGGAAAAACCATAGCCTTGACCAGACGGACCTTTTTTGGCAAAGTAATGTCTCTGCTTTTTAATATGCTATCTAGGTTGGTTGTAACTTTCCTTCCAAGGAGTAAGCGTCTTTTAATTTCATGGCTGCAGTCACCATCTGCAGTGATTTTGGAGCCCCCAAAAATAAAGTCTGCCACTGTTTCCACTGTCTCCCCATCTATTTCCCATGAAGTGATGGGACCAGATGCCGTGATCTTAGTTTTCTGAATGTTAAGCTTTAAGTCAACTTTTTCACTCTCCTCTTTCACTTTCATCAAAGGCTTTTTAGTTCCTCTTCACTTTCTGCCATAAGGGTGGTGTCATCTGCATATCTGAGCAAAACTACTGGAAAAACCATAGCTTTGACTATATGGACCTCTGTTGGCAAAGTGATGTCTCTGCTTTTTAATATGCTATCTAGGTTTGTCATAGTTTTCTTCCAAGGAGCAAGGGTCTTTTAATTTTATGGCTGCAGTCACTGTCTGCAGTGATTTTGGAGTCCAAGGAAATAAAGTCTGTCACTGTTTCCATTGTTTCCCCTCTATTTGCCATGAAGTGATGGGACAGGATGCTATGATCTTAGTTTTTGGAATGTTGAGTTTTAAGCCAACTTTTTCACTCTCCTCTGTCACCTTCATCAAGAAGTTCTCTAGTTCCTTTTCCCTTTCTGTCATGTAGAGGCCCATGAAGTTGGATAAATAGTGTCAGGCCCCCTGAAAGAGAATTACTGGCCCATGAGAGGCACAGGCTAATGCCATCTACTGTGACCATGGGATCTAGATGTCACTTAAGTGCTGCAGTCTTGGAGTCTTTCCTCCCCAGGACTTACCAATGACCTGAGAATACATAGGGGCCCCCCAGACCTTGTCAATAAGTCTTGTGGCCCCAAGTGATCCTTTAGTTGCTCCTGGGATGTGAGAACTGGCAGCATGCCCCATGGGGAAGCAGAAGATGGTTGAGTCCAGAAACCGGGGTTGTGATTTGACAGTTTAGAAAGGAGAGGTTCCCTGTCCAGATGGGGCATGCATTGAGTGGGCAGGAGATTCAGTGAAGGGCATAGTGGGAGTGAAAAGTAACAAGAGTCTTTCAGAACTATGTTTCTTTCTCCTCCTCCACCAAAGAGTTTCCATCTGTTTTCTTTTCTTTCTTTCTTTTTTTTTTGAACCTCACATTATCCCTGAAAGATAGGCAGGATGAATGCTATGATGCTTATTTTAAGATTCTGGATTTGAAAGTATAGAACCATAAAACATAGTCAAAGATGAGGTGCGAGTTCTAGCAATAATAGTAATATTGACTGCGAGCCAGGCTAAGAACGAGAATGTTTTACACCTGGACATGAAGTATTTGGGGAAGGACCTGCTTCCACCAGATAAGTGAGGATTAGAAATCACTTATCCATCAAGCTCTGAGTTGGTGTCGGGAATATAGATTGATTGCTTCCATGGTTTAAATGTGAACTTCTCTTGGTTTATTGAGATGGTCATTTACTCTTGCACTCAGCCTTCCTTATTTTATGTGACTCCCAATGCATATACATGCCCTTTCTGCTTTCCAGACTGTGTTTTAAGTGTCTGGTTGCAAGGATGCTTTTGTTAAGTAGAGCATCGACCAGTACCAGTTGGCTCTAGATGATGTGTTGAGCCTTAACTGCTCTATGAATACTTTCCTCTGTGATGGAAGGTGGCATGGGTGGGTGGCCAGTTGGAAACTCCTCCTACCCTCCTTTAGACTGTGTACTTAATTTCTGAGATACTCTCCTTCCCCCAGGTATTCATGAAGCCTCACCCCAAGAAGACAAGCTCAGGTGGTCAGTTTTACCTGCGTATCAGAACCCCGCCCACATTGCATCTCAACTCATGACCAATCAAGAGTTCTTCCTGTACCCGGGTCCCCTAGGTAACAGGAGCCTTCACTTGAGAAGGACCACAGGAAAGAGCACATCCACCTGCACGTTCCTCCCATGCCTTTGTCTGCCATCCACCTCAGCCCTGCCGCCGCCCTCATCGTCCAAGCATCCTTTTGCTTATTGCTCTACTTGATTTAGAATACACAGCCATAAACACGCAGGGCAGCCAGCAGCATGGCCGGATATAATATTAATTTCTTTTCTGGTTTATTTGTGAGGGAGTCAACCATATAAATCACCTTAAGCCACTAAGACAGAAAGTGAAATCGCATCTTCAAATGGAGAAGTGTAGTGTGTTACCAATAAAAACTAAGAAGAATTTGTGACCAATTTGAGGGTCTTAATGTGGGCATAGTTTTGTTAACATTGCTGTAGATTATGTGAAATGCTCAGAAAGTTTTTTTCCCCCGCCGTTTTAGTGAAAAGCATTGGGTGCCTATCAGTGGCATATCATTAGAAAGTCTGGTGTCTGCTGGACAGTCTCCTTGTAATGCCATTTTTCATGACTTGTTTAATTAACAACCATTTTTGACCTAGACTAGTTATAAAAGTGTTTCTATTCTCTCCTGCTAAATTATGTCTAATGAACATATTTGCATGTTATCAGATATAGCAATATATCATTTCAAATTTTGGCGTTTAAGCCTGCATCACTCAAAACAGCTTTTGTGGATTAGTAAGCAGGTGAAATCAAAAATCTCATTTCATATCTGACATTAATAACTTTCAGGGGGAATGAGCATTGGCATTTATGTCTGGACCAGAATCGAGCCCAATGTCCTAGAAACACAAGGGCAGCAGACAAACCTACTCACCAGATAGGAAAATAAATCATGCATAATGCAGAATTTCTACCTTACATGTTAATTAATGTGTGCAATCAATTACTGATGTTACAATATGAGAAAGAAACTGGTGGGGAATGGGGTAATAAAAAATACCTATAGATTTATCTGCTTCTTTTTTCTATTTAAACAAATAGTCTTCAAGCCTGTGAATGCTGTGTTGAGACATGCTCTGAATAATAAGCATCATAAAATCTAATCAGATTTATAAGAGGAATTGATTGTTGTGGCAGGAGGAGAGGGTGGAAAATAAGCTGAAATTTAAGTGTTAATTTTTATGCTAATCCACAGTGGCTTCATATGAAGCAATTTTGTTCTGTGCCACAAATATAAAATTGTCCCTTGCAGAGAAATGTCAGCTTGCTAGACCTGAAAGCAGTAATTTATTAGGTATGTTTCTATTAGTATGTGTCACAGTTGTTAGCAGGCTATACACACAATGGTGCTTCATACTTATCCTCCAAGTCTCAGAATGTTTCAGCTCAGTGGCTGGAACGTGGGGCATTAATACATTATCATATGCGGGGTGGTCTGTGCCCTGTGGACAAAAGGCTATTTAATACAATTTAATGTCATTCTGAGAAGAAGTGGAAAAATAAAGACGGGGAATAAAATGGCATCTGTGTGTTTCACAGTGCACTCATGCACAAACCCTCAGTTTAAGAGGGATGACATTTCTGCCAAGAAAAAGAATAAAACTGGGGCATTTTTTTTTTATAACCTGTTCCCCACTGCAGTATTTTCTAAATGCTATTAAGTGATCGATTTACACGGCCCCATGATGATGTCATCTATAAGAAGGGGAATGCAGATGACAGCAAAATACTAGTGACAGTGACCTTGTTTCAGAATCCTTGGAACCCTGTCAGCTTTGCTTCCAGTATATGGTTTCAAAGAATGTACTTTTTGGACAATATCTAGTTACTGGGTAGTGAATTAATAGAGTTAAGGGTTCTGATGCAATTCACATATAGGTCAATTACATGCGCCAACATCTGCTCTGTCACTATCATTTGCATATAGCATTCATATGTTAATGATGCCTCTTTTTACTCAAGTAATATATTTAAAAAACAAGATTTGCATATCAGTTTGGATCAGTATATTACAAGCAATTTATCATTTTCTCCTTCTTGTTATGATTTTAAGAACAATATCTTGAGTGATGGCTGCTATATTTGAGCACGGCTCTGATTTATACAAGAAACCCTTCAGTGGGAAAGCTTCCATTCTAAAGCTGCTTAGAGCCTTATAAATCAATAATGACACAGATGGACTGGTGATAATCTATTTAGAATGCCTGATAGCAAATATTGTTGTACAGATGATTAGAGTGGTAACTGTTTTAGCAGAAAGCCTTTCTCTCTTTGTAAATGGTAAGTTTGAACAAAAAAGTGCTCACACATGGACTTCATGTCAGGAAATCTTCGTGCTGGGTCTGGATTGCAAAGGGGAAAACATGGGGGGAAGAACAAAGAGACTTCCCGCTCCTGCCAATATAATCATATCATTCCCTGTTTCTTTAACAAAACAGGACCTCTTAATGGAATTGTGTCTTCAGGTGTAAATAGCATTAAAAGCTGCTTCTCCTCTCCTCTTTGCCCTGATACAGCGCAAGGAGTGAGAAAATAAAGTGGAGGTTGTCAGAAGTGGCAGCTGCTTGGAATCCTGATAAATATAAGCTTTTATTGATCTGATGAAAATGAAAGATCCCAGTGCTAGGCAGTATTTAGCTTCTTGTCTACACACGTCACCGGTGGCCTTGCATTGGGATAGATTTTCATTCTCGTACACCGGATTTGATTTCATCTTTAACCTTTTCAGTTGAATTTCCTTGACCTCTGCATATTGCTGTGATTTGGTGAATTTGTTACATTTCACTTTACATCATTTCTTTCTATATTTCCTTTTGTGATAGGGAACTGGGACGCCCCTCTGGCAATCTGTCAGTGCCTGGATCAGCTGCATCCTTTCTGGGGTATTTTCTCACCAGACTGACAGTCCTTAAGACAAGTATGCAGTTAAGCTGCTAAGGTAAGTCTTATGATGTTGGAACTCTTTGCCCTGGACACACATCATTTCCTCCTGCTTTGTCGTGTTGACCTAACACAAATCCCAGCCAAATAGCCCCTCTCCTTCTCCCTGGCCAGGGGTTTCCTCCCAGCCTCTGCCCCACCCAGGTAGGACTCTTCTACCTGCCCATAGCTCTGGGAGAGTTGTGGCTGGCAGGACCACTCGCCATAGGGGAGGGATTCCTTAGCGCTTTGGGTGTGTTTGGGGATGGGTGGGGAGGGGGAACAAAAGAATCATGAAAAAATGTTATTTTCCTCTCTGTGGCTTAACTCCCCTCTCAAGTTTTCTTCTGGGATAAATACGAGGCTTCAGTACGCAGTCCTGAGGTGCTGCTAACATATTCCGGTTCCAAGAAAGTGCCGCTGTTATTTTGAGTAGTTTTGATACAACCAAATCAAAGTGAAGATTTGAAATAGCTTTTCTGAAAGCCCAAGCTGAAGTCATAAATTATTCTGCACCATGATTCTTTCTGATAGTAAAACCATACCTCTTTGCCTGACATTGCTGAAATGTGGAAAAGTGAAAGTTAAAAATAAAATGAAACATTTAAATCTTGGCTGTTGAGAACCTCAGATAGACATCAAGGCCAGTCGATAAAGGCCCCTATCAATTAGGCTTCCATGGTTATCATCAGATTTGGTTTATTAGCAATCGCACAGGTGCAGGGTTCCGGCATTAAGATTGAGAAGGGCTAGGAAAAAATGTGGGAAATACCATAAAACGGGAAGTGAGGGGCTAGGGAGACAAGGTCGGCTCAGCGGCAGGGCCCCGGGCCATGGTGGTGCCACCACTTCATGGAATCTTGTAGGACGAAGTATCTGCAGCCAAAGGGTTGGAAGTTTTCCCTTTTTTTTTTTTTTTTTAACCCCCTTTCTTTGAGTTAGAAAGTGTTGATTTCACACTGTGGCGCGTGTTTTCCGTCAGCTTCTTGGTGGGTGTATTCTGTGTTAACAGGAGCAGCGAATACGGGCAGTTGTAGCTTCCCCCAGCGGCCGGCGGGCAGGCGGGCAGCGGCTCCGGGACGCTCTTGCACCCGGGACGCTCTGGCGATGGAGGCGGCCGCGGGCTTCCCGAGCCTCCAGACTGAACTGTTTGGCTACTTCCCTTCTCAGCATAACGCAGGCAGAACAATTTTTGGTTTCATAGCTGTTTGGTTGGGAAAACAAGCCCGCGGTTGCCAGTAAGGTTTAGAATTTGCCTGCCAGATCAGGGAATGTCTGTGAAGACTATTTTCCCTCTTGGGAGGCAAAACACAGATGGGGGAGTTAGGAGTCTTACAATATTTAGCTGCTACATTGATGGTAGTGATTCTGCCGCCTGGATGCTCACAGTTTCTGAAGGCCCAGCTTAGTGTCCCTGCCAAGGGCCTCAGGTAGGGAAGGGAGTGGGTGGGGCTCCCCACCCCCCACCCCTCTGTGGTTGCTCTGGAACATCCCACATTCTGTGGCTTTTGAGGTGGGTAAGGAGGCGCTGCCAGAATGCTGCCTTTTCCCCTTGACCCATGCCAGGATGAGAAGGGGCACCCGAGGGCAGGAGCTGGAATGACTTGGGCTTCTCCTGTGAATGAGCCATGCCATCCTGCACGTGGCCCCTGAGACCCTATAGAGTAGGTAGAGGCACTGGCCTCACCAGGCTTCCTGCCACCAATGCATACGTTTTAAGAAGCTGATCACTTGGCATACTCTGGACCAAGATGAAGAAAGATGATGTGCTATTCTTGGGATTGGTCATGAGCAGATAGGGAGAGTTTCCTTCATGGAAAATGTACATCTTGGAATAATTTGGGGTCATGTGAACTGGAGTAGAGTTAGAACTGTGTATCCAAGAGGAAATTCTGTGCTCCAGAGACCAAGAAAGGGGACAGGCTTTCAAAACGAGCAGAGGGCACATGGGCATCTCCTTTCTTGCCTCTTGCTGATTCCTCAGCACACAGGATTCTCAGACCCTGGAGCCTGGAATTATGATGAGCTGGTTGAGAAATTTCTGGACTTCTCAAGGTACTTGTTGGGAGAATCTTACTACCATTCATCTCCACCAATGCCCTCCCTATACTTTGAAATAGATACTTGAATTTTTAAAGTCAAATACTATAAAAGTACAGCTTTGGGATGACCAAAGCACCATTACATAGAAACCCTAAGCAATCAGAGAAGGCAATGGCACCCTACTCCAGTACTCTTGCCTGGAAAATCCCATGGACAGAGGAGCCTGGTGGGCTGCAGTCCATGGGGTCGCAAAGAGTCGGACACAACTGAGCGACCTCACTTTCACTTTTCACTTTCATGCATTGGGGAAGGAAATGGCAACCCACTCCAGTGTTCTTGCCTGGAGAATCCCAGGGACGGGGGAGCCTGGTGGGCTGCCGTCTCTGGGGTCGCACAGAGTCGGACACGACTGAAGCGACTTACAGCAGCAGCATCTAAGCCATCTAATGCTAACTGAATCCCTCATACACATCAGAAAATGATTTACTGTCCTGCCACAGCATGGCTTTCCAGAGTGATCCCAGCAAGCAATGGAGGCAGAGCCTGGAAGTGTGGCTGGCCAGCCTTCCACAGCTTTACCTTCAAAGACCCCATTCTCGGTCTCGAGACCCAGCAACTTCTAGAAGGAACTGGCCCTCAGAGACCATAGGACCTTTTCTCCATCATACACAGAGTGGCTCCTGCTGTCCCTGAGGCACGTTCAGGACCCTGGACTCAGGGTGCTGTCCCGAGGCAGCCCCGTGTCCTGGTGCAGACGTGTGAGTCCACAGCCTTCCTGCAGCAGTAGTAATCACCTTAGTTAAATGCTGCAGAAGCGGTACTTTGGGAGCACAGAGGAGGGAGTGAATAATTGTAATTTCTGTGTGATAATGATGATAAGCCCTGCATATGTGTGTGGGGCTTTGCGTCGTGTTTGATCTTCACCGGGAGCTCTCCAGGCTCATGGAGGTAAGGATCCCTGCAAACTCCTCGATACGCAGTGATGAGGTAGGAAAGTAAAATCCCAGTACTCTCATTTTGCCTGAGAGCAAAAGAAAATCAGAGATAATTTTAACTCCAGAGGGAAGGTAGAGTGAACTAGAAGAGTTTCTTGGGGTTATCTTAATGCTCATCAATTCCATTGCAGGTAGGTGATCTTATTGGTTCCATTTTCCAGATGTGGAGACTGAGGTCAGAGAAGTTGAGTGGCTTCCCCCAGGTCACGCAGCTGCTGGATGGCGAGGTGAAGGTTTGCTCGTGCTTGTTTCTGATCTTGGAACATGATCCCTTGGCTACAGAGCAGCCCTGGGTATAGTCTTGGACAAGACAGGGGCTAGGGCACAGTAAACAAGACAACCATGGATAAGATGATGTCAGAGAGTGATACATGCCATGAGGAAATGATGTTTGGGGTGACATAGGGGGAGGGGGAGTATCTGTACTATGAGGGTGAGGGATGGCCCTCCTGAGGAAGGCACATTGGAAATGAGAGGTCTGAAGGACATGGGGGAGCCAGCCAGTGCAGGTCTGGAGGAAGAGCATTCCTGGCAGGGGGAGCAGCATGTGCAAAGGTCCTGTGGTGGGGAAGAAGTCAGTATGTGTGGGGGACAGAGTGGAGGCCATCGAGGCTGGAGCGCATGGGCTCTGGGGAGAGGGTGGGTGGGTTGGAGGGCCTGGATAGACATGCCTTTGTAGACCATGGCAAGGGCTATTGCCTTTCTTTTACTTTTAAGCTGCTTTTAACCAGAGAGCATGTCTTGAGAAACCTGCCCCCCCTTTCCAGGTGTGGGAATGCTCCTAGAGCTAGAATTCTGTGAGTAACTTGGACCAAGTCTTGGTGGGTTGTTTGCTGTGGTCTCAGTTTTCTACCAAGAGGGATGTCCTTGTGACTAGTGTAAAACTGGGAGTCAGGAATCTCAGGAACCATGGGTGTAGGAAAAGTGGCCAGTCGCATGGGGGCCACTGTGGTTCATGACAGTGACCTTTGGCTGCTCCTCTGGACTTCCCAGGTGGCTCAGTGGTAAAGAATCTGCCTGCAATGCAGGAGATGCATGTTCAATCCCTGGGTTGGGAAGATCCCCTGGAGAAGGAAATGGCAACCCACTCCAGAATTCTTGCCTGGGAAATGCTATGGACAGAGGAGCCTGGTGGGCTACGGTCCACAGGGTCAAGAAAGTCAAACAGGACTGAGTCACTAAACAACAACTGGACCCAGCTGAGCCCCCACGGCCGTGGGCTTGGGCAGAGCTGCAGGGGGCAGTCTTTAGGGCTTCCTTTGATCAGGTTTGCCTAAGTCTGTGCAGGCCTCAGGGAGCTGCAAACATGCTCCATTCACTACCAGGAAGTGTTAACTCCAAACTGATAGCGATCACTTCTTTGTCAGTGCTGATTTGTGGGTCATCTAAGAACGGGTTGAATGAGTTTGAAGGTTCTTGGTGGTTATGGTTTAGGCATCTTTTCCCTTGGGTAGTACAGGTGCTATTGTTAAGCAGGACTCTGTTTAGAAATTCTCGGTGATTCCTAGATCCATAGAACTCTAGGGCTAGCAGAAACTTTTGCTATCAAAGGTACCTTTATTTTCTAGGTGAAGAGACTGGGGCCTAGAGGGCAAGGGGTTTGCTCAAGATCACACAGCGAGCCATTGGCAGAGTAATTCTCACCTGAGCACAAAAGGCAGTTCCAGACAGCTCCGGGAATCCTCTTAGCTGAAAGAAGGCACCAGCAGGGGGAAGGACTGGTGTCCTGGTCACCTTGGGAGCTTGCACAGCTCCCAGGACAGTCCTGGCATGCTCCAAGTGGTCAGCAGTCATTCACTGATGTATTGATGGACTAACCTCTCCCCTCCGTATATTGTATTTATTAGAATTTGTTGCACCTTGGTTTCAGCAAACTCCATAATATATAGCAAATTCATATTTCTTTCCAAATTTTCTGGAATTCAGGGATTGCAAAGCCCAAGGCCTTGCTAGTATGATTTATGTCAACACCCAGGACACAACGAGGCCAGGACTCTGGTTGTGAGTTCCTGCTTCCTGCACAGGTAACTTGAAGGTGTCCCGCAGCTATTCCAGTAGGCTTGTTTTAGGGATACAAGATGCTGAGGGCTTTGGACGAAGGTGGTCAGTGCTGAAGGCAGCCTGGCCATGGGAGGGCTTGGACTCTGCCCCAGAGTGTGTTGTCAGAAGGCACCTAGACAGGTTTTGTCCCAGCCTGGGCGTCTCTCTCTAGGGAGTTGTCCTAAACCCCACTTCAGAGTCCAGGTGGGAAATGCAGGAAGTTGGACGTGTGCTGAGTGAGTGGGAGAGAGCTGATCCCATTGCAGGCGGCCACTCAACTCTCATCAGCTGCACTTGGAAATGTGGGCCGAATTTTCCCAGGTCTTCATAGTTTTTAAGGAAAAAAGTTTAAAAAAACTAGTTCTTTTCCTCCAATGTTGGCAACTTATGAAGTTAAAAAAAAATAACTTTTTTTCAAACACAAGCGTTTCTGTCGACCAAGCAGAGCTCTGAGGAGCACAGGCTCATACACACAGCGGGCACGCGATGAGACCCGGCCAGTGCTGACCTGAGCTGCCCGCAGCACAGCCCAGGCTCCAGAAACACAGGCAGTGGGAAAGGAAGGTGACATTTGCAGCCGCAGGCCTCACTCCTCTGCGTTCTCTCCCTGCAGAGAGGCCTGCGAGGCCTCTGGTTACATGGGGTGGGCTGATGCCTGCAAGAGGTGCAGCAGTGGGAACACCCACCTTCCGGGAAAGGTGGTCAGGATCCCCGTCTGCAGGCCTCCCCTTCCCACCTCACTGTGTGCCTCCCCAACACCTGAGTTATAGGGTGTCTGATACCCGTGTCTGATACGGGGACAGGGTGATGCATGGATTCTGCCCCCAGGGAGCGGGTGATAGGATGACCCCTCCTCATGCCAGTTGTGGGGCTGCGTGGGCACACGCCGTGGCTCCCTCGGAGTCCCGATTTGGTCCTCTTGCAGGGCCTATCCACTCATTCTGCTCACCTGTGTTTGAAATGGGGTGGTCCCGATGCTGTACCTAGCTGACCGGAAACTCTGGCTGCCGCTGGATGTGGGTGGCCTGTGTTGACCTTGGGAAGAAGCGCAAGAAGATTCTTTCTATCCTAAGAGGCCACCTGGTATGGGAGAGAAATGGCAAGGCTACTCGGCCCACCCAGAGCCTGTCCTGGCCCCATGACTCTATCCTGCAAAGGTGGCCCAGGTCCTCAGCTCCCCGAGAGGCTGGCAGGTGGGCCAGCATCCCCTGCGATGGGGGACGATCCTGAACATCTGCCCGTGGCGGCTCCATCAGGGTGCTTTGCGCCAGGACTGTCTGTGTGCTGGGAAGGGGCCGCTGGGCTCCGGGCCTCACTTCCTGCTGGCCCTGCCTGGCTCCCACTCATCCTTGTATACTCCCTTCACTGGTCCACATGCAACATGGAGTTTCTGTGTGTGTAATATTATTTGTTTTTATTTCTGTAATCCCTTTATTGTTTGCACAACTGCTGTCAGACTGTTGCCTGAAAGTATCACAGGATAATTGCAGAACGCCTGCATAAGTAATTTCTTATGAAATCGGGCCTTGTCTGCATATAAAATTGTTTGTCGTTGCCGCATACATGGACTTCATTATATCCAGGCTGTTTACCGGGCTTGCACCTTCCCCACAGGCCACGGCAACGAGAGGGCCTGACACTGGGAAATAATGAAATACTATCGTTATTCTCTTTGGTGATGTGACATTGCTGGAGGGTGAGAGGAGGTCCGAGGTGGTCATGGTCAGAGAGAGCCTGGCCCTGGAAGGGGAAGGGGACCCGGGTCTGGCTTTCCTCGGGGCGGCTGCTGGGGAGGCCAGTGGCTAATCCGTCTGAGCCAGTCATTTCTTCCGACCACATTTCTGTGATATTAATGGTGTGTGGTAGTGAAAGAAATGTGTTTTATTCTCGAGTCTAACCCTGCTGTTATCAAAGTAACTTCCAGCTTATTAGCGACAAAGGACTTTTCTCCTCTCTGCTGCCCTGTTCGCCAGGGCTTCCTGAATTAAACTGCTGTTTCCTGTCCTTTATATGCATGACCACATCTGGGTAGCCTGCTCACAGCCCCGCTGCTTAATAACAATCACCTTCCCTTTCAGTCTCTGTTGATTGTTTCTAATTCACTCTGACAGATAGTGCCTGACAACTTGCCGGCTTTTCCCTCCCTCCGTGACCTGAAGTTACTCACAGCACTTATATAGTCTGTCATTTTTAATATTTGATTTCATTTTAAGTTATGTGTTTTACTGAGAAGATGAAACCAAAAAAAAGGGGACTTGTAATGGAACATAAATTTAACCCTTCTTGCCATCCGGCACCAGCCTGAGCCACCCTCACTGGTGTCTGGGTGACGGTTTCTCCTTCCTTCTGATTCTCCAGCTGCTGCTGGGGCTTCTTTTCTTCTTTCTCTCTCTCTTTTTTTTCTTTATTTCTTTCTTTCATATCTGAAAACAAAAGCTTCATGTCATATTCTTTCCTTCTAATGGCGCTTGATTAGTTTATGGAACTAATAGTGGCGTCTTCTGATCTGCAACCAGGTTACAATGGAAAGACCTTTTGGGGGTTTTCCTCTGGGGGGAGGGAGTCAGGGGAGAGGCTTAGTGAAGTCAAAATGACCGGTGTCAATTAAGCTTCAGAACGTGATTTTGATCTTTCTTTCCAGATTTCTTCTTTCTGTGCCAGCTCGTGGGACAGAGAAGGGCCGCCCTCCCTGGGTTTGGGACCAGCCCTTGGAGCGAGCCCTTCCCCAGAGTGGGGACCAGGCTGAGTCTGGCCATGCATCTCCTTCTGCCTCTTCTTTCTGAATCTGCCCAGCGAGTGGCCTTGCAGGGCAGGCGTCCTCGTGGGGGGTGGGCAGCCCACGTCACCTCAGGGTCCACTCCGCCATGACTTGGCCTTTGTTTGCCACCAGACAAAGCCTCCTGTGTCCCTCTTGGCCCTCCAGAGGTTGAGAGCTGTGAGGCTGTGCATTAGGTCAGCTCTGCAAATAGACACCACAAAAATTAAAAAAAAAGAAGTGGCATGTTAACCCAACGTGCCTCACTTGTTTCTGCTGGCCTTCTGTGGATGTTAGTCTGTCCCACGCAGTGTGGCTTGGGCGGCTGAAGAAGTGCAGTAAGAAGGATCTGGGATGGGGCTAACTTCAGAAAAGTTCAAGTTCACTGTCGCCCATACCTGGTCTCCCCATGACCACAGCGCATCCCAGGTATGTGAGCTGCCATGCTCAGGAGGGCCCTGCAACTAAGTGTTCTCTGACTCCTGCGGAGCAGAGGGGTGCTTGTCCTAGAAGCCAGGCAGGCAGGTGTCCAGGGCGCTCCTGTAAAGGCGGTCTGCAGGGAGTGCTGGGCTTGGCCCAGAGAAGCACAGAGACTCCAGGTAGGCCCAGATCTACTGCCCACGGGAAGAAGTTCCAGCTGCTTCCCTGCTGCCTCTGAGTCCAGGCCTGCAGACCGAGGTCCTGGGTGGGCTGGCCATGTCCATCTTGTCCCAGCTACTCCCAGGACGCTTTCAGTGGGAGCTTTCTTCACCAAGCCTGCCCTTTCTAGAGCCTGGGTTCTCCCTCTCTCTCTCTGAGCACTGGGGTAAACTGAGGAAAAGGCTGCTTTCTAAGGGGGGCATTTTTCCTTTCTGTAGTCCCAAGCATCTCATCACTGGTTCCTTTTCTTCCTTCTGAAAAGGGTGAAAAAAGTCGAGAATAGTTATTTATTTTGATGGTTTTGCAGTGTTGCTTGTATTGTTTTTGTTTTGAGGTATTCTGATTAAAATTAAAAAGGAAGATTCTGCACAAAAAAGAATGAACACAAACCTTTTAACTTTATGTAAGAATTAAATATCTGAATACATAATGGTGTGTTATCAGTAAGAAAGGGACAAAAAGTGAATTCTCTCTTTCACTGACTCAGATGGTCTTTATGTGTGAGGTATAGGCCATATGGTAGAGAAAGTGGGGGTGGTGGAAAATCTTGTTTTTCCTTCTGTATCTCCCCATATTTGTAACCTATGGGTGAGACCAGGCGTGTGTGTGTGTATTTGTGCATGTGTGTGTGTATTTGTGCATGTGTGTGTGTGTGTGTGTGTGTATGACATCAATTGTCAGGCAGTGGTGCTGGCTCGCATAGTCTGGGATGATCTTCACAACAGCTCCATCTTAGTGAAGTTGGGCTAAAAGGATCCAGGGCCTTGAAGAAAGATACATAGAGAGGCCAAGAGCCACTATGCCCTTTCTGCTTTTAGGAGGGCAGTTGAAATAGAATTTTAAAATAAGTCCTGTATTTGAGGTTTAACCTTCAGCAAGGCCAAATTATGCTTTTATTCCCCTTAAAACGTACTCTTTGGCCATTATTGGTTCTTGTTTTAGAGTCAGAGAGAAATAGGGTGGTTGAAATCAACTAAAAAGTTGGTTTGGCCTTGGTGCCTCCATAGGCCATCTATTACCTGGTGAGGCTGGGGCTGCGGTGGAGGAGAATCCTTCAGAGTCCAGCTTTTCTGGGAAGCTGGCCTGTGGGCAGGTGTGGATTTGGGCCTTGAGGGTCCTCAAGCAGAGCCGGCTGGTACAGGGCTGCAAGTTAGCAGGGCTCCAAGGCCCGTCCCCGAGAATTCACTGACATTGGTCCTCAAGGGAGGTAAGGAGTGTGACCCTTCAGCACAGTCGGCAGAATGCAGGAGCCCTGCCGCCATCCTTAGCAGCCCGTGGGTGCAAACACAGAGCAGGGCACCAGTGATGAAGGCCACGTGGCCTGGGCCACCTTAGAGATTAAAGAGAGAGCCGTGCATCCAGACTCGGGGAGAGACCAGTCCATCAGAGCAATAGGAATAAGATGCTGACCAGCGATAAGGGAGCTAATGATGCTTGTGGGCCTTTTCTGTGCTCAGCACTGCACATCATTTTAGGAAAGGAAAACCAGACCCTTCTTGTGGCTCAGAAGGAGCTTCATGGAGAAGCTGTCACTGGAGCTGGGCCTTGGGGACCAGGAAGATTTTCATAAGCTGAGGCAAGGGGAAGACCAGAGAGAAGTTATTTGCAGAAGGTGGGGACTTGCCAGATGCATTTGGGACTGGGGCGAGGAGTGTATCTGGAGGGACCAAGGTGACCATCCCAGGTGGGGGCAGGAAAGGGGGAGTTGTGGGAAAACTGGGGGTGGGCTTGGTGTTGGGGTGACAAATAGCCTTGTTTTGTTGGGACTTGGGATGTAAGTCCGTGTGAGTGAAGATGTGGGTCAGAGCCCAAGGTGAAGGCTGCCTGCCAGCTAAGAGTATTCATGATGAGCTGGGACACACTGCAGAAGTGGGTGTCAGGAAGACTATGATACTGACCTGGGGCAGTGGACATGGGAGTAGGGAGAAAGTAGAACTGGACGCTGCCCTTCTCTTGGTTGGGGCTCACAGTGACCTCAGAGAGAGAGGCACCCCAGTGACAGCTCTGGGGCGGGATGTCCAGGCTTCCTGGCCTGCTCTGGTGCTCAGCTATAGGTACATTGCTCACATCTCAAGCCAGAGCTGAGAACTGTGCACAGCACGTTGGCCTTTAAAAAATAATAAAAAAGGGATTGCCCTTTAACTTGCCCCCCTCTCCCCCCCACACACTTTGTATTCATCAGGGTCATCCTCATTTTTCTTTTCATATGTATACAAAAGATGCACTTTGGGTTACACAAGGGGTATATGCCAATGTCGAGAGCAGATGAGAACAATGGAACAATTAGCAGATTCATCAGTTCTTCTGCTTATACTTCAATTCCAAGAGTGAAATGTTAGTTTGTTCAACTCTCTGCTTTACGCCTTGATCACAGTGTGAAAGTGTTGACTAAGCTTAGCTTCCTGGTCGGAGGGTCGAGACCCATGGCTTTTAAACATGCTTATGTGAAATCCAAACATTCATGGCCACTGGTGATCTTGAAATCAAGGCACAACTTATAAAATGAACACATAATTATCTTGTTTATTCAGGGTATAAATAGAGTTCATGCATTTAAAAATTTTTCTTCCTGATAAGGACTTTAGCCAGCATTTGGTCTTTAGATAGCCTGTCTCCCTGCCGTGCTCTCTCTCTCCCTCCCTGCCCCCTCCCCTCCCCTTCTCCCTCTATTTCCCCCTCCCCTCCATCCCTCCCTCTCTCCCCCCTGCCCTCCTTTCTCTCTTTCGCCTGCTTCTTTCCCCTCCTTTCCTCCTTCGGAAGGGGGTGACTTATTGGAGCTTCTGTGGCTGCCCCTGGCAGAGGCAGGGCCATGATTTCTTTCTTGGAGTCCCTCCTCCTTCCCTTACATC
Source organism: Odocoileus virginianus (assembly GCF_023699985.2). Classification (NCBI taxonomy): domain Eukaryota; kingdom Metazoa; phylum Chordata; class Mammalia; order Artiodactyla; family Cervidae; genus Odocoileus; species Odocoileus virginianus. The sequence continues at coordinate 20,294,825 of NC_069693.1, read as the reverse complement.
TTTTGGCAGAACGGAGGTGGGTGCCCAGGGCCGGCGTGGTGTGCTTGGGCACATTCTTGCCACTTCCACAAATCCAGGGAAAGCCCGTGAAGCCCACACCTGCTTGTGACATCCCAGCTGGGGACCTGAACCAGAGAGCAAGGCTGTCTGTGAATGAAACCTTCCCAGACCCTCTCTGGTGGGAGTTGGTGGGCGGGGGGCACAATTTATGCTCAGAATGACTCCTTAGTTCTAAGTCTGTCACTTTCATGGTGCACACACCTCCTTTTTCTATTTTTATCATCTCGAGTACCACATACTCCTAGACTTAATTTTTTTTTGACACACTTCTTTTAAGTAAATATATTTAGCTCTGTCCTAAATAATAATCTCTATGAAATCTCTGGTCTAATGTGCCCATTATATGTTTTCTCATATCAAATAATAAAATAATTATTTAAGTATTAATTGTTTTTGAAAGAGCAGGGGTTTTTTTGGTTATCACTTAAAACCATCTTGTGTGTTGGCAAGCAAAGACTCTCGGGATCAGCGAGTCGCCCTGTTGGAAGGTTTGCACCCAGCCACATTCCTAGGGATTTAGTTCAAGTTACTCCATGAAGCCACTGCCTTCCCAGTTCCCAGCCCCTCTAGCAAGTTCTCCTGACCACTCTTTCTCATGACCGTGCCCTCAGAATCCCTAATTGTCATTTACATATGTGCTGGTCACATCTGACAATGTTGTGAGCAGTGGTTGGGCCATGCTTTCTGACTTTTTTGAAGGCCAAAGAGTCTCATCAATTGAGCTAGCTGTCTTCCAGTTTGCCAGTTTAGTCTGTTTATCTGTGGATGTGTATATCTCTCTACCTATCCATCCATCCATCTATCCTATCCACTGTCCCTCTCTATATCTGTGTATCTATCATCGGTGATCTATCAATTGATCCATTCATCTATCTACCTACTTATCTTCTAATCCACCTCCCACTTTCTTTCATCCTCCTTGATGAGCCAGGCACTAATTTAGGCCCTGGGAATATAGCAGAGAACAAAACAAAGTCCCTACCCTCATGAAGCTGATATTTTAGTTGAAGAAGGCAGACAATAAACAGATAATAGATGAAGAAACCAGAAACTGGTCTGCAGGGACATGTGCCACACATGTACTGAAACAGGGGGACATGAAGCAAAGAGACCAGGAGAAGCTGAGGCCGGGGGGTCAGGGAGGGCCCCTCTGGGATGGCGACATTGGGTCCAGGCTCTGAAGGGCAAGGCAGAGTCCTGCCAAGATGCGGCAACACCTGGACAGAGGGCAGAGCTCATGTAAAGGCTGTGAGGCAGGGGCAGGCTCGATGACTGAGGGGCAGGGAGGAAATTCAGATAGAAGGATGCAACCATATTTGATTTGAACTTTGATAAGTTTTTCATTTCTCACGTCCTAGGGCCTATAGTCCCTTTTCTATGTCCCTCAGCTCTGAAAGCCCTCATGTCAAATCCCTTCTGCTGGGAGCTTTGGACGCAGGGCCATGTTGTCCCCTGCAGGCTTGGAGGGCTGGAGGGGAGAACACCATGATGAGGCGCCCGCTGACATGCTAATATTTCATTTTAATCTTGAGTGCCAGGTTACTTTCCAAATGAAGTGTCTCAGGCAAGGCTCTAACTTACATGAAATAAAAGAGTTTAGTGCTAATTAAATAGCATCTGACTACTGAAGCCATATTTATTGATGGTCTAAAAGAACACCATCTAGGTGGGTGGACTGGGAACATGCCTCTGCTAGAAATGCACCTTCAAGTCCTGGGACTCTTGCATTTTAGGCTTACACACCCCATGCCTGGCAAAGCATGTGGGGCTGGGACCCTGGGGAAGTCCCTGCAGCTTTCTCTGCTGGGTACAGAGATCAGTGCCTTTAATGTGGATTTGGTTCAGGAGGTCTGGGGCAGGGGGGCCAAGCTGCTCGTTTTTAACCAGGTCCCAGGAAGTGCGGACGATGCCGGTCCAGCTGCAAGGCGAGTAGGAGGGTCTAGAACAGACCAGGGTGAGCTGGCCCTGACCCAGGCTCCTACACCACTGCTCACAAGCAGTGAGAGCCCTGTGTGCGGTCTTGCCCACCACCCCCCACCTCTCCCTCCTCCCGTCTCTAGCCCAGACCTTCCTAGTCCTCCTGCCTGTCCCAGCCTCACTGTCACTCTCCTTTGGTTATCTGATCTTTGCTCCTGATTGCCCCACCCAGACTTGTAAGAGTCTGGGGCAGCTCAGGGGGCAGAGCCTCTGTTCCAGTCCCCTGCTTCTGTGCCTCTGGGATTGGCTTGTTCTCCTCCTGATGGCAGGGAGGAGGGTGTACTTCCTGGCCCTCTGCAAACAGGAACTCGCATAGGGCAGCCTGGCTTCAGCAGCCACCTGTAGGTTGAACTTGGTGGGCGGGGCCTCGAACGTGAGGTCACATTCTCCTGTCTGCCTTCCAGCTTCACTTTGGGGAGGCTTCTCTGGATTTTGTCTTCCCGCTTCTCTCATCAGCAGCCTTTGAATGCTGGGTGTAGACTAAGGATGCCTAGCTCTAATACCGCTGGAGTGAGAGCATTCCTATCGATGAACATGGGGTGACCACTTGGAGAGGCACGCTAGGGTGGTTGCCCATGGCAATGGGACCGGTGTTGCTAGACCTTTGAATTTTTCTAAAGAGGTCAGAAATCTGGATTTTCATATGGAACTCAGCCAGTTTTTATAAGTTTAAAATCTTTACATGATTTTCTTAAGTCATCATGTGAGCCAGACTGAGCATAAGTGTCCCTGGATTTTAGCAAGGAGTCCTCAGAATGCAGTGAGCATCTGGTGGTCACCAACTCTGGGGGTGATTCCATGGGTCCTGCTGGGAGAAGCCATGGGATCTGAAGGAGGCGGCATGGTTGAAGCTGGCTCCTCAGCAGCTCACCTTACCTGGGGAAGGGGAGTCGGGTGGAAAGGGCTCTGAAGACTCTGAAATCCATTTTGCAAGAGTGGCCCTGATGTAGCTTTCAGGCCTCGGGACAGCTCATTCTTCCATATCAGCTTGTCTGTCTCCACCTATAATTAGCATCTGAAATTTATAAATGAACTGCCTAATCAAGTAAATTTAGCAAACTTATTGTGAAGTGCTACCAAATCCTCTCCCTCCAACTGTCCACACAGACGCCCGCACCACCTTGCTTGTCTGTGCTGCTTGCAACTGAAGCCATTTATGTGTGCAGTCTGGCAGCCCCGCAGACAGTCCATTTATGTGACCTGTTATGAGTTTATTAGTGTTTCACTGCCTTGTTGCGATTAAGTTTTATCAGTTTCAGCTTCAAGAGCACAAGGTTAAATTTTCAATAGAGTTTTCGCAAAGTTTAAGTGGGATTAAGATTGTTAAAAATGTGTCCAAATGGTGGGTCCATGTATTTAGTTTCAAGATATTATTTCTGCCCACTATGGGATTTTGATCTCTTTATTTATAAATGTAACACTTTTCTGATGTTCAGAATGGCAGCACAGGGCTTACATTTTATTTTTGCCCGCTATACATGTATGCGTTAAATGCAGAGGGTCAACTGAAGCTGTAGCAAGTGGAAGCTAGTGATTGAGCAGCCCTATATCTTGGGATCCCTGTCCGAGGCTGCAGTTGGGACTGACTGTCATTTTGACATGGTAAATAAACATCATAATGGAGGACGGAAAATTCTCCAACAAATTGCAAAAGGATGAATTATGGTATTATTATCTTCCAGTACCATAGGATACGCAAGTTCCCCTATGAAGATATGTGCATATGTAATTGAATATTATTTACCTGGATCCCATCTGTAATTCTTGAGCAATTTTTTAGGAGAAACTAATTCAGGAGTTTCTTCAGTGGCTGCAATCAGAATAAAGTGGTTCCACTTTTAGGTAAGAGAAAAAAAAAAGAACAGTAATAGGCTGAGCAGCTATTATGGAAAGTTTATTATTATTGGTATATAAGCTAGCTGGGGGCTTAAGCACAGAGCAGTTGGATAATTTAGCTAGCTCCTGGATCCAATTAAAAAAATCTATGTTGTGTCCACAGTGGGGGGATGGCCATAGCTGAGAAAGCACTCTGTCGTAGATGGTGACACACCTGTGGCATTCTCTGGGTTCTATGCAGTTTGGGATGGAGAATGCTTTAAATCCTCTCATTACTGCCTTCTAGAAGACAGACACTTCAAGCGGTTCTCCATTTATCTGAGATTACTATTTAAACTCGTTAAAAAGCAACTCTGGCTTGTTCACTCAATTGGCTGTGGGGAAGATTTCGTGTTCTTGAGCGACAGTGTGGCTTTGATTAGTGGAGTGCTATACTTTTTAGGGGAGACCTTTTCTAACTTAATTTATGACCCTGGTTGATGGCGTCTGTGCTGGGGCATTACGTATTTCCCCAACTATTGTACCTGGTGTCAATAAAGGCGCATTTAGGGAAATCTGAAATAAAACTCCAGGGTGTTTTTGTTCTTTGGGGAAGCAATGCACCATAAACATTTTGGGCTTGAGCCAGCAGCTTTCCCTGACCGTGATTGCAAATTACTGTAGTATGTATAGATTGCTGGTGGAACACTATTTGAGGAAACCTGTATTTTATAGAATGTCACTTTTATGCACAATTCAGGCAAAAGGAAAAAAAAAAAAAACGAATTTAGCCAGCAGACAGTATTCTTTTGAATGAGGATTATGAAAAAAATATTTACCAAAAAGCAAGCTCTAAATATGGCTTTTTATTTAATCATTATTACATCAATCATCAATATCAATACTTAATAGCAACCTGATAATGTACCCAGTAGGTGAAACAGCTATTAAAAAGTGTAAAAAAATGATTAATCAGGTGCAGGGGATATTAATGCTCTCCAATTATTTAATGATAAGTACATATTTTTGAAAGTGTTTGTTTTTAATAATCGACTGTAATATTAGTTTGCAAAAATGTAATTGCTTCTTAATTTTGCATCTTAGCTTCTTTGTGCCGGGTACAAAGGTAGTATATTTCTGTAGTTATTGTTTGCAGCACTCCGTGTAAAAAATCACGTTCATTTCAAGAAGCTGTTATGGTATTGATTCTGGTAAAGACTTCCATTAACTGACCAATCTAAATCTCATAAGTGATGTCAGGATAGTTATGCATTTGCTTGGTTCAAGTATTCAGCCATTATGTTAGAATGCAGGCAGTGTCTGAATATGGCTGTTAAATTATTTCTAAATACCGAACCAGAACAGCTTAACAGTTCTGCAGTTTGAGACTGACACAAAAATGACAATCTGCCACCTCTTTGTTTTTTAAATATTAACGTTGTATTGGGATAGTATTTTTGGAGTAAAAACCTGTGGCACGAGAGGATAAGTGACATAAACAAAGGCAGCTGGGCTTCATGAAATAATGGAACAATAAGGCCCTTGCAGCCGTTCTCATCACTCCAGTATGTTAATTAGCATTCTGTTGTGGCCGCAACACTGAAAACATGTAATCTGTATTGGTGTACAGTACAGCTGTGAACACACATTCTTTTTTGTGAGTCCCTGGAGTTAGCCTTGCCATTGGCATATGCGTTTGGGCCAAAAGTCAAGCCATCACCACTAAAATAGCACACTATAGCAGCAAAATGTCATTTGTCTTTTCTTATTTTTTTCTCCCCTCAATGCCACATGCTATTCAGTGATGTAATCCAGTATCACTGCATCTGCCTCCCTGCTCTATTTTTGCAGGAGGGTATCTGGGGGGCTGGGATGCCAGCAAACAGGAGGATTTCAAAGACAAGTGGCCCCATAAGGGTCAAATTAAAAAATCAATTCTTTCTTTTTGCATTATTTGTCTAAAAATATTTTTTAAAAGTCTATAGATTTTTAAGTATCAGGGGCCCAGAATCTGCTGCTTGTTTCCCTGCAGGAAGGGGGAGGAACTAATTCGTAAAGGAAAAAAGTCTCAGTAAATTTTGCCCTTATTTAATCATCTATATTTTAAACCTGATTCACAGTCCTTCATGCACGTAATACCCACTTCGAGGAGGGGGTGGTTGTTCTTCCCATTTCGGAGCTGAGGAAACTGAGGCTGAAGCATGGCCCAAAGATGGACTCTAATTGCAGGGCCTTTCTGACCTCTGTCTGCACTCAGACAATGGATAGCCACAGAGCGAAAAATGATTGGTCATTTTGAGGCAGAGGGGCTAGTGTCGGTGAGTAGAGCCAGCCAGTGGCTGGCAGCAGTAACTAGGCCCTTCAGAGGCAGGACTGAGACAGACCCCTCTTGGGTGATCTGCTCACGTGTGGTTGTCTGGGAGCTGCCCCCGGTACTGCCAGGACATGACCCTGAATTCTTTCTGATGCCAGCTTTGGAGGCAGGAGATGACAATTTCAGTGTTGTTGTCATAGGAGCTGGACTAAGTGGCCAAAACCTGCTTGGATTTTTACCTGATAGAGTTGGCTTGAAAAGTGAAAATGGTTCCATTTGGATTTTCCCTGGTTTCAAAGTAATTTGGTTTTCTTTGTGCAAGTATATGTGCAGTCTCCCCAGCACAAGACACTTAAACACACACACTCACACACACATACTCTTATTCATGCAGTGCATATCCCTTTGCAAAATATTTTTTGAATCAAAAATTACATTTTCTAGCACTTTAAATGTATTATAAATTCAAATAGGGACTATCCAGTTGTTAAAACTTTTCCTACATTTCAGACTAATTTTATCCACCCCCCCCATCACCATCTGATCTGACTATACCAAAAGAGATTTTAAAAAGGAAAAAAAAATACCAACACCAAAACCAAACCAAAAAAACTAAACCCTCAAACCCCCATCTGGCTCTAAAGTAACTTTCAGACTCTGTGGGCAAAGCTTCTTGTTGTCTCTTTCTGAAAAACGAGAATGAATACTTAGCTCCAGATTTTTCTTTTAATCTGCCTCAAACCTGATTGAAAAATTACCCCCCATCCCACAAAGAAAACATAGCATCTGGGCCACCATGCTGATCCAATTTGGTTCTGCTTTTGGAATGTGGAGGAATCAAATGGTCTGGTGTTAAGGTGGCTTGAGTGAGTGTCCACCTGGGAGCAGATGAGGTTAAAGGTTAATAGCACTTGCTTTTTTTTTTTTTTAATTCCAGCAGAACAGAACTCTTTTCCACCTGGCTGGCCCCTGTACCGAGTCCCATGTCCAACTCCACAGTCTCAGAGACGCCTCAGTTGGTGTCTTTGCTCAGACTTGCCTGACTGAGGTAAGGCAGGGCTGACACTAAGATTTTAGGTCTGTTGTTTCTCTTTTCCTAGAAATTCACCCCATCCCCACCCCCCTTGGTTAATGGCTCTTTAAATATTGAAATGCCTGGAAAAACAAAACAAAATAAAATAAAACGCAGGCTGTCAAAGAGATAAGAACAACAACAACAAAAATGTTGGTATCTTTTAGAATTTGTCTTCCAAGTGGTAAAAGTATATAATTAATAGGAGAATTTTCCTCCAGATGTGGCTATACTATAATAGAGCCTTATAAATGCTACAGAAAGAAAAATTGCTTGGAACGAAGGCTTCCTCAATGAGAGCACACCTGGGTCTGACAAAGATTGCATTTAGGGACTGCTGTGCTATCACAACGCAGAGAAAGACCAAGTCTCCGGGAGCAGCTGGAGAGAAAGCCCCGGCAAATCTGCATGCAAATAGCAGCACATTGTTAACTTAATCAGATGCCGAGGAAAAGATGTGCCAGAACCGCGAGGATGGTCTACACACACGGAGGGAGAGCGGCCTGGGCTGCCACAGGCATGGGCGAGGATGGGCCTGGAGCAAGGTGCAGCCCGCCGGCCCAGCCCACCCACCGCCGGCCTGTTCGCCCTGGCCTGCAGTCAATTTATCACAGAATGCTTGATTCGCTCTTTGAAAAGATCGAAATGATGGAGTATATTTCAATTGAAAGGAAGCTTTTATTTTTTATGGTGATATAGGTATGGGCATTATTTCGCCTGACTCCATAACTCCAATTAAAAAATATTTCTGCTTAAATATCTGGGTGCTTGAAGACACGAAATACTGTCCTCGAGTGTATAAAGAAAAAGATCTTTTCACTTGAAAAAAACAAACGCTCTCTATAGAGTGAAGTGCTGAGAATATATTATACCTTAAGAAGTGGAGACACCTGTTATTTATGTTTTATATTAGTATTAATGGACATATATATATATTTTAAATCTCCTCCATCTTTTAGTCTAGCACCGTAAAAAATAAAAAGTAATACTATTTATCACCCACAGCTTAATAGTGCCTTAGTTGTTTACTGCCATCGCACTAATTGCTCTGTACTAATGTGTTTTTCTGTGATATCCAGTAGTGCTAAGAGAACAGAGATCCATAACCAATTAAATATAGTGTTTTTTATGTTAAAAATATATCTGGTGAGACTAGAAGGGAACAGAAGCCGCCCTTAAGAAAGGCACGTTGGCACCGGCTCGGGGCCCAGCAGAAGGTGCCCGCGTTGCTTCTCTTGCGCAAAGACAAAGGGGGATCATTTTTTTGGCAAGAAAACAAATCCGAGGAAAACACAACAAACTGAGGGTTTCCTTTTCCCCCTCCTGCAACTCCTGGAGCTGCTTCTGCGCTGTCTCTTCCAGCGAGGGAGAGTTTGCCTCGGGAGGGAGAAAGGGGTTGCGGGCAGGAGCAGGGCCGGTCCCGGGTCGGGCTGGGGCCGGGTGCCCGCGAGCAGGAAGGGCGCCGGGTCTGGCGCAGGCAGCCCGGGCGGAGGGCTCACCGGGGAGCGTTTGTTGTCCGTTCCAGACCGAGCGAAGCGCTTCGGAGTTCGGGCCGCGCGGGCTGGGCGGGAGGAAGGTGAGGGGAAACAGGACGGATCAGCGTTCTTAGTTCTTAACAATTTCCAAAGAAGGTGGGAGTGACAAAGGGACGCCGGAGGCCGCCGCCGCCGCCGGGGCCCGCGCTGTTTCCTGGCGAAATCACTCGTCGGGGACGGAAGCCGGCCACAGGGCAGCCCGCCGCCCGTGTTCGTTGGCGGCGCGCCCGGTGGTGCGGCAGCCCGGGGCCGAGCGCTGCCCCCGCCGGCCCGCCGCCTGCCAGCCGGCCGGGCCCCGCCGAGCGCCGCACTTCACCTTACGGAGGGGAGATAATGAGATCAATTAGAGGCGCCGTCACTGCGCCGAGACAGCTGCTGGCGCATAGTAATCACCGGCGGGCCGGTGCGCGGGGGCGCCTCGCTACCGCTACCTGCGCAGGGCACCAGCGCGCGCCGGCCGCCCGGGCCCACCCTCGGGCTCCAGCCCCGCCGGGGCCTGCAACCTGCTCGGCTCCTCTGTGAGGAGCTCACCCCCAAACTGCCCCGCGCCGCCAGCCCACCCGTGGGAGAGGGTCTTGGACCTGCCCTGGAGCATGTGCATGTGTGCCTGAGTGTGAGGGCACCTGTGGGTGGGTGTCCATGCGTGAGTGTGCCCTGAAGATGTGTGTCAGTGTGAGATTGTGTGAGCTTGAACGTGTGGATGTGGGCCTGTATACCCGAGGCGTGAGTCAATGAATGTGTGAGTGTGTATGACTTTCCATTATGTGTGTGTGAATGGGTGTATTCCAGTGCTAATGATAGTGTGGGTGTACATGTACGTATTTGTGAGAACTGTCTGCACTTGCGTGAGTGTATGTGCATAAGCATGTGTGTCCATGTGTGGTTGCTGTTGTTCAGTTGCTCCATCGTGTCTGACTCTTTGCAACCCCGTGGACTGCAGAACTCCAGGCTTTCCTGTTCTTCACTATGTTCCGGAGTTTGCTGAAACTCATGTCCATTAAGTCAGTGATGCCATCCAACCATCTCATCCTCTGTCATCCCCTTCTCCTGCCCTCAATCTTTCCCAGCATCAGGGTCTTTTCCAATGAGTCGGCTCTGCATCAGATGGCCAAAGCATTGGAACTTCAGTTTCAGCATCAGTCCTTCCAGTGATTTCCTTTAGCATCGACTGGTTTGATCTCCTTGCTGTCCAAGGGACTCTCAAGTCTTCCATGAGTGGATACATGTATATTTGCACATGAATATGATTCTGTGTGCACACATACTTGTGTGTCTGCTTGAGAACTGTGCATGTAGATAGCCTATGTGAGAGCTGAAAGTATGTGTCTGTGTGAGTGATGAGGGTGGGTAATTAGAGCATGCATGTGGGTGTATGTGAAGTGAAGTGAAAGTCGCTCAGTCATGTCCAACTGTTTTTGACCCCTGGACTGTAGCCTGCCAGGCTCCTCTGTCCATGGAATTCTCCAGGCAAGAATACAGGAGTGGGTAGCTGTTCCCTTCTCCAGGGGCTCTTCCCAACCCAGGGATCAAACCAGGTCTCCTGCATTGCAGGCAGATTCTTTACCAGCTGAGCTACCAGTATATACATGAGCATAAATGTGTGTGGGACTCCACTGGAGTGTGGACTTGTGTCCTGAGGCCTGGGGGTGGGTGCTCTGGCCCCCTCTTTCAGTCCCTTGCCCTGCAGTGGGTCCTTGGATGCCTAGGTTTCCTTGTGGGCCAGTGATCCTAAGAAAGTGCCACATGCCGTGTATCTGTGGTCCACAACTGGCATTCCCCCACCATGTATGTGTGCTTAGTCCCTCAATCATGTCCCGACCATAGCCCGCAGTCTCCTCTGTCTGTGGAATTCTCCAGGCAAGAAACCTGGAGTGAGTAGGCATTCCTTTTTGAGGGGATCTTCCCAACCCAGGGATCGAACCCGGGTCTCCTGCATTGTAGATGGATTCTTTACCGACTTAGCCACCAGGGAAGCCCTTCCCCACCACATGCACCTATATGTTGATGGTGTGGGTGGCTCCCCATGTCCTAACCTCCATCTGCATGTCTTCCCCACTGTGGATTTGTGTCTGTAGACCCGATCCTGGTTGGTCCCTTCAGAAGAGCCTAGTTCCAGAGGCAGAGGGGGTCAGGACATGTGTGCCTCCCCACCTGGATCCCCCATGATTCATCTACCCAGGTGCCACAGCCCCATTTCAACTTCGCCCATATCGAGCACCTATTGGTTGCTCTTAAAGTTAGCTATCAAAGGAGGCTGGGTCAGACAAATTCTCAGTTTAGGAAACAGAATGGGTGAGGGCCCTGAGAAGGGCAGGAGAGAGATGTCACCCTAGGGGCAGCTCACTGGAGCCTTTGCATTTGTTTTCCTTTCTGGGGTGCTCTTCCTTTGGTCCTTACTTTGGCTCTCAGCTCAACTGTCCCCTTCCCAGAAAAGTCCCCCTGACCCCTCTGCCCATCCCGGATCCCCTTCAGCTGCTCTCTCATCTTGTTTTGTGTCCTCATCTTGCTTCCTGCTGAAATTGCCATCTCACCTGCTTCCTTGGCTATGGCCAACTTCCCCATTAGAGCCCTTGCTCCCTGGGGCCAGGCCTTGATGGCGTCTTCGCTGCTGCATTGGTACTTGGCATAGTGGCCGGTGTTCAGTGGGTGCTGGAGGAATAGGCATCTGCTACCGGGTCCTTTCTGGGGTCCTGAGGGGGGGGCCAGCCTTGTGGACTGGAGTCCACAGCTGGCCTGAGGTAGGGGCTCTGGAAGGCTCACCAAGGGGCCTGGCATGGTCCAGCACTGGGGACCTGACGTGATCCACTGGGGCAAGATGTGAGGGAGATGAGGTGGTATCTGCAGGGCACAGTCTCAGTCCCTGCGTGGAGCCTCAGCCCCTGCCATCTCGGGAAGTGGCCAGAGTCCTGGCAGGTCCTTGTTTGGGCCTCAGTTATAGAATGGGATGTGTGGGTTCCTAGGTGCTCTTGGCCACCCTCTTTCAAATGCCTTCTCAGAGGGCCAGAAGACCCCTGAAGTCTGACTTCAGCTCTGCCTCTGACCTTGATATGCCCTTGAACAAGGGGTTTGACCTTGCTGTGATTTGATCTCATCTTTTAAAAAAAAATTTAGTATTTATTTTTAGTCTTAATTTTGGAAACACCATATGGTATATGGGATCTTAGTTTCCTGACCAGGGATCGAACCTATGCCTCCTATGTTGGGCGTACAGTGTCTTAACCACTGGACAGCCAGGAAAGTCCCTGATCTCATCTTTGAGACGGTCTGAGAGTGCCTGTTCTGCCTTTCTTGCACTAAGATGGAATCGGCTATGGGTGGTGGCTTCTAATAAAGAACAGGGCAGTGTTTCCTGACCCCTTTGTGGTCCCCACCTTGACACCCTTCTGACATATTTTTATCTTCTGACTCTCCTGACATGATGCTCTGAGCACCAAATCAGGGCAGTTGGCTCCTGAGATGGTGGGAAACTCCTGACTCCTTTTGGAGGTCCCCCCTTCAGTACCATTCCCACCACTTCCTTGCCCTGTTCCTTCCCCTTCTACATTGCTCAGTCTTAGTCCCTTCTGTTCTCAGAGAGCAGCAAATAAAGTGGGGCATGGGGGGACAGCTGAGAGAAGTCCCCACTGACACGTTTCTGATGGAAAGAAAAGAAGGTCATCTCCTAAAAGGCTCGGAACAGCCTGTCTCTGCTCTGGATCTCCCCGGGGGGCAGAGTTCCTCTTCTGAAGTGGTCATTCCAACCGCCCTGACTCCCAAGGGCCTGCTGTGTGTGAAATACTGTGCCAGGTGCTTTGGGCCCTTGTCTCATTGAGTCCAAGTGATCTGGTCCAGTCTCCGGTTTTGAGTCCTGGTGGTGAGGAGTGTGGGCAGAGGGTAATAACTCCAGCCCTGTCAAATGTCTGGCTTCTAGCGAGGACCAGTTGGAAATAATGTATGTGCAGTTACTTTGAAAATCTCCTGTAAATATGATTTGAGACATTAGGACTGTTGCTTTTATTTTTCTTTCCCAAACATGAGCTATTTTGAAGTTTATGTGTCCTTTTGGCTGGAGCTTATGCAAAGCTATTGTGGAAAGGTATGGATAAAATGTCCCCACTCCTCTCGTGTAGCTGGTCATGGGTCTCCGTATTAAATGTCCCCAGTGTGGGGAGCCCCAGGCCAGGACTCAGTAGCCCGAACCACGTCCTGTGTGGCATTATTGCAATGACGTGGGTCTTGATTCTCCTCAAGACGGTGATGGCCCCACGTCTGGCAAAATAGATTTCTGGCCTCTATCTTCTCCAAGGAGCCGTCTCCAGCCTGAGCAGGTCATGGGGCCCTTGAATGTAATTAAATAAACGTGTTAAGTACTTTCTATTGAGTTGATCCTTGTTTGAATGAAATGGAAGGAAGGTGGCAGGATCACTGCCAGGAGCTCTAACATCTGGAAAAGGTGAAGGGTGGAGAGGTTTTGGGGTGAGGACCAGAAAAGAGGGATTTGGGAGGAGAGGGGATAGGGCTGGGGGCTGAGCACAAGAGGCTGGGGGAGCCAGGCTGGCTGGGCAGGGGCTGGGCAGGGTGAGTGCCAGGCAGAGAGGCCCTCAGGTGGGAGCTGTCGTTGCAGTGGCCACAGCGGACTCTGCACGGGGCAGGGGTGAATCAAATGATACTGAATTCGACTTCACCAAGCTGTGCAACCGGCCTGGACTAATAGTGCTTGTTGGTGACTGCTGCTGCTGCTAAGTCGCTTCAGTCGTGTCCTACTCTGTGCGACCCCATAGACGGCAGCCCACCAGGCTCCCCCGTCCCTGGGATTCTCCAGGCAAGAACACTGGAGTGGGCTGCCATTTCCTTCTCCAATGCATGAAAGTGAAAAGTGAAAGTGAAATCACTCAGTCGTGTCCGACTCTTTGCGACTCCATGGACTGCAGCCTACCAGGCTCCTCCGTCCATGGGATTTTGCAGGCAAGAGTCCTGGAGTGGGGTGCCATTGCCTTCTCCGGTTGGTGACTGAGCACCTTGCTAAGCACCTCCTTGTCCCACTGCTTTCTGCTCCCCAGCAGCCCTGAGGGAGGATTTGAGGAGGGTCTTCTGTGGATGTGAGAGCTCAGACTAGAGGTCTCCAAGCTGGTCAGTGGTGGGGTGGGGCCTGCAGACCGTGGCCCAGTGTCTTGGAGAACGTGCCACTCTCTGTGTTCCCCACATTGGGCAGCTCCAGCAGGGGGCTGTGCCGAAGATTCCCCAGATAGAAGTAAACACAAAATGTCGCCTCAAGTCTAGGGGCATTCTTTGCGGAGGTTTTTTTTGTTTTTGTTTTTTCCGAAAAACAGATTCTTAATTTTGCCAGCAATCAGCCTTTGTCCTGTCTTTACGTGGCCCAGTTAGGCAATCATGCCCCTGATTAGTCAGCCTAAGGTCCTCCTTGTTGCCTGCATAGAAATTCACACATGGGATTGAACATTGGCAGGAAACTCTGTCCATGATGTTGGGGGTGCATGTAAGCATTGGAGATAGGCCCACCCTGTGAAGCGTGGCTTAGATGCTAGATGCTGTTACCACCCCAGGCAGGCCCGTCCATCCCCCCAAGAGCCTGGTGACTTGGCCCTAAGAAACTTCAAGGCCAAATGAGTCTGAGTTACGAGTGGCCAAAAAGAGGTGAGACACTGAAGAGTCATAAATATTAATTTTTTTAGCACTCTATAATTCAAAAGTGACTCAACTGATTTGTCTCAAACTCTGCAGGGAAACTCAGCTGTGGCCTCAGATGTGAGCGCTCTCAGACCAGGAGGAGTCTTGTGTCCTCAGATGTTTTGCCTTAAGGCACTGGGGGCGATCGAGGAAGCGTCTCAGCCCCTTGGCTCCCCTTGGAAGTGCAGCTTCCTGAGGGCGGGGCTGGGTTTTTTTCCAGAAGGCTCTCATCTGACTGGTTCTCAGCAGGGACCTGTCCTGTGGCCACCCAGGTGCCTGACATGTGTTTCTACATCACAGAGCCCAGTCGGGCCTCCACAGTGAGCCCATTTCTCTTGATTAGATCAGTGCTTATTTGTACTTGCCATGGACCTGTTACAGGGCTAGGGACTGGATGGCAGGTGAAGTCTTTGCTTTAATTCTGGGCAGGGAGAAGTGTTGGGCGGGGGGGTCAGGGGATGGTGCGGAAGACAGAGGATTTACAGCCAACAAATAACACGAGCAGGAGAAGAGAGGGTGGTATGACAGGGAGGGATGCTTGATTCAATGGGGGAAGTCTTGGGAGACCTCCCTGAAGAAGTGACCTTTGATGGGAGACTTGCAGAGTAAAATGAAGCCAGGCAACCAGACAGAGGGGAGCCCTCGGGGACCCAGGTCTTGTGGTGGCAACAGGACTGGCGTGCAGGAGGAGCTGAGCCAGAGCATCAGGGCCAGGGAGGAGAGATGCAGTGAGATGAGGCCATGATGGAGGGTGGTCCGGCTTATGTGGGCTTTGCAGGCTGAGGCAAGGGAAGAATTCCCAGGGCAATGGGAAGCCTTGAAGGGTTTGGGCAGGGGAGCCTCCTGGTATGATTTACGTTGTAAATAGTCTGCGATGGGGATGACAGGGGTGTGGGTGAGAGAGGATGATGGTAGGGGGACAGGAGAGGGGTGGAAACAGTCAAGGTGTGTCGGGAGACAGAACTGGCCTGATGGTACCCAGGCCCTTTTATTCCATGTCTGGGCCCCTCACCCCCATCCAGGTATCTTTAATGTATCAAAGCATTGCTAAATAAACTCCCATGGAGTTTACTACAGGGACACCAGCATATATTTCTTACTGAAATTCTTTTGTTGGGAAGGAGCAGACAGCGAGAGGAGAATGCTTTTTCCACCCCTGGTTTAGATGTCATCAAAATGGCCAGCTGAAACATTTTGAGTAAAGCCAAGCTTCTTCTGTTCATACTGGCTGATGTGTTACTCTCTGCCCCCTGCCCTCCAAGTTGCTGTCCACCCCCTGCCACTGGCCAGCAAGGGGACACTCATGCCCCTGTCCACTTCCCATGTCAGGGCTACCGACAGTTATTACAAAAAAGTTGTCCGATTTGGACTGAGTATAAAACACATCAGCTTTGTTGACTGCACATCATGTAATTCCTTCAGCATCGTGTGTGCAAACCTCTTCTTCTATGGTTTGGCCAAATTCCTGCAACTGCAGTGGTCCAGTGTTAGCCATTCATTTCCTCTAAGACATTTGGGTGGAAAAATCTACAAAACAATAATAGATCAATACATTTAAATTAGAACTTTCAAAAATTCAATAATGGTATTTACAAATTAATAAAGCACTGTAAAGAAAATATCTGCACTTCTTTATTTAGGGATACAGTTAATTTTTTCATTGATTAAGCATTCTTTTGGTGGATGGGATGTGCGCAGGGAATTTGTTTTTTCTAAGAAGGAAGTCCTGTGTGGAAGCTAGAGCATCCATGTTTCTAGACCCCACATAAGTTACTAATGCATCACGCAGATGGGAATCAGCAAGCGGCTAGAGGAGGAAGTGTACCTGGTTGGGCAGGAACTGCGGCAGAGGTGGGACCACTCCGGGTCACGTGCAGTCTGAGTGGTGAAGTAGGGGATGGAGGTAGTGACGTGTGCAAGTCCCTCTGACTTCAGAACGTATGAGTGCTCACTGTGGTAAGGAAATCTGGTATCGGAAATCATCATTTATCAAGCACAAATCAGGGAGCCATTCTTCTTTGTTCAAAAGAATTCCCCATGGAAATCCTCAAAATTAGCCAACTTACTCTTGTGCATCTGGAAGAAAACGCGGCATTTTTTTCCCCCTAAAAATAATGACTCAAGTTTTCAGGACTGTACTTAGTGCATCAAACAAGGAAGAGCCTCCCCTGGCTTGAGCCTGGGGTGTACCCTGCTTGGGGTGAGAACGAGCTGAGGGGACTTGCAGGAGGTGGCTGTAGCCCTCTGGCCGCTGTGGCATCTGGGCGAGGTCATGGCCTCAGCCACAGGCTCTCTTGCAGCCCTAGTACCCACGGCCACTCATACACACATCTTTATTTTATTCTCTTCCCTCTCCCCTTCTTTCTTCCCCAAAATGTTGACTGAGGAGCTGGGGGACCACCTACTGTGCATGTCTGGCGAGGGGACAGGGGATGAGGCTAAAGACATGGACACCCCATCCTAGTGGACGGCATGAGGTGGATGCCCAGCACTTTTTCCACCAGATGGCCTCAGGGGCTGGGCTCCGCCTGGGATTTCACGGGGGTCTTCAATCATGGATGGAGGTCCTGATGCCGGGGGACCACGATGTGCTTGGAACCCACAAAATCCAAGTGGAGTGTGAAGGTCAAAGGGTTGTCCACAGTCAGTGCCTTCGAGTGGAAGGGCAGAGATGGTGTTTAGAAAAGGGGTGCCCTCGAGCTGGAGTTGGGAGAAGGAGGGAAGGGCCCTTGCAGGGCAGAAAGAGCCGGGAGGGACAGTGGGAGGGAAGACTGTTGGGTTTGTAGACAGTGTTTCCCAGAAGTTAAGGGAAGCAGAGACATGGTGGGTGGGGGTCATAGTGGAAGGGGTGCCTGGAGGAGCCAGGGGCAGCCTGTCTCGGGCATCACCTATCTTGGGAAGCAGTGCCAATTCTGGGGAGACGGCCGTCTCCCGTTGGATGCCCTGACAGATGCCCTGTGAGCTGGGTAACTTGGCCATTGCCCTGGTTACGATGCTGAATTCCTCCGCGGGTCATTCCTGGCTGCATCTGCTGTGTTGTCATCATTAGTCCTCAACTCCACTGCCGGCTGTGGTGGTGGCCCCTTGTTACCTGCAAGACAGCGTTCCACTACCTGAACTTGGTGTTCGAGGCCACCTCTGCCCCCGCTTACTGTCCTTATCCTTCTCACAGAGCCTTCATGGCAAGCTGCCCCCTCCCTGGGAATGAGCACCCCCCACACTGTCTGCCCTCACGCCCGGGCTTACATCGTTCCTTCTGCCAGTACTCTCCCCACTTCTCTAGTCAGACTCCGTTGTTCAGGCCCGGATGCAGTTCTGCCTCCACTGTGGGCCTCTCCTGTGGTCTGACTCTGGGCCTTTGTGTTGTCACTTATCCCCAGCTGGTAGAGCCTGGGCCCCAGACAGCGCTGTGTGCTCGGTGGGTCCCCAGTGGGCTTGCCCTACCCAAAGGCCGTCCCCGATCACTGAGCCAGCAGATGCTGTCCAGAAACCTCATAGAACTGGCCCTCTGTCCTACTCCTCTCTTGGACCTTGATGGAAATACGGCCAATGTACTTTGTTGTCAGCTGGTGTGACATTCAAGGCCCACTGCTACCAGGTTCCATCCTGCCTTCCCAGCTTCATCTCCCTCGTCGCTGTCTCCTCTTTTGTCGCTGAGCACACCTCCTCATTGCTCAGATACACCTGGCCCCTGAATGCCTCTGTATAGCCATTTCCTTGTCTTAGAAAGCCAGCCACTTCACCTCCCCCCACCCAGAAAGCTCCTATTCATCCTCCATGCCCTCGCTGAAAAGTCATCTGACTGTGCAAGCACTGGGGTAGGGTTAGCCCCTTCCTCAGCTGAGCCTTCGGGTTGCTGTTAACCCGCGACTAGACTAGAATCTGCATGCAAACATCTGCCTCTCCTGTTCCTGTCTCTGCAGATACGTAGTAGGTCCTTAGCCAGCATTAATATTTGTAGACGCTCAGAGCAGTGTCTGGCACACAGCCAGGGCAATAGGTACCGGGTATTTATTTTGAGACCCTCGGGAGCAGTTTTTGATGGAAGCAACTTGGAAATTCGTCATCTTGCGTCTCACTGAACACTTCTATCACAGTGGAACAGAGTCAAGAGCTTGTCTGCGGGTCGGTGGCATGTACAGCAGGGAACTTCTTCCGAGGACTCATCTGAAGTCACACTCTATCAACAATTTTTAAGAGAGCATGTCAACATGTGTGTGTTAAGATTCTGATAAAGAGATGTTAGGGGAAGCAGTGTGCCAGCAGGAGCCAGTCTGTTGGATGTGATTGAAGCATCAGTGGAGACACAGGCGCCCCCCCACCCACTCGTGGCCCAAGGCCGCCCTCCCTTGGAGGCCCCGAGGCTCTGTGGTCAGACCTTGCCTAATGGTAGCAAGGGAAGCCTGGGTGGGACCGGGATGCAGGAGAAAGCAGATGCTGCTGAAGGGAACAGCCTGGTGCCCGGGACAGGACCGCTGCTGGCTGCAACCAAACTGGACCCATGCCCTGCACAGCGGGGGCTGAGGGCCCCAGCCTCTGGGTGCTGCAGGCCGAGCCCAGAAGACCCTTTTCTCGAGGCTGGTGGTAGGGAAGTGCTTGAGAGAGTCTGTTTCTCCCCTCCGTGGCTGATGGCAGTGAGGGACCCACTGCTTTTTTCCAAGCCATTTATTGCCACTTACCACAGGCTTGGTTTACATCTGCTGCTGAGAGCAGAGTGATCCCAATTTGGAAGCCGTGGAGGCCGTTTTTCACCCACACTGACATAAGCCATGACTCTCGAAGCTGATGACACACTCCAGATAAGGTCAAATGCTCACAGAAAGGGACATTTGTTGCCTCTGTTGCTTAATCCCTGATTGCAAAGAAGCTGCAGACACTAATGGCTGCTGGGATGTGCCATCTTTGTCCCTGGGGGCCTGGCTCCAGGGCTCAGGCCTCCCCACCTTAGCCTCACATGGACACTACTCATTGCCTGCTGGGGACCCCAACCAGAGGCCCCACAGACCCAGCCTTGAGGAGGTTTTGGGTCTGGAGGGGACTGGTGGGGGGGAACCAGGCACTGGCTGGGGGTGAGCAGGGGCTCACTTGGCTGCACCCCGTGGGGTCCCCTTCCCTCTTCCTGTGGCCGTCAGGACTCCGCCCCTCCTTGACCTGTGGCCGTCAGGACTCAAGGCCCGTGAGTCTGCGACGGCGCTGATTCGGCCAGGAAGCAAGTGCTGTGAGAAAGAGAAGGTGGGGAAGTGAGGACAGGGAAGCGGTTGTAAGATTCTGGGAGAGAGGATCAGAGCACACCACGGCCCCTTTTGTTCAACTCAAGGGAAGACCCATGAGCCAACACACCACCCGCCCAGGGACCTGGGGGAAAGCTCACGTGTGGATTTCCTCTGCGAGGTTTGGGTGTGAGACACATCTGGTCAAGGCTTCCTACGACTGTGGGTGCTCAGTGGGGTCAGAGAGGCCTCCTAGGAGTGCCCAGCAAAGTCCTGCTGGGGTTCCTGGTCCTCCAGCCATCTTGTCACCCCTGTGATGTGGTGTCTACCGCCCAGGCCCACAGGGTCCACTGATGGAGAAATTGCATTCCGCAGCATCCAGAGTCCATGACCTCTGGCTGGTGCAGGTCCTGATGGGGTGGGTGCAGTCCCTGATGCCCTGTTCCTGCCCTCCATCCGTGGAGGGGGCTGCTGTAGCTTCTTCAGTCTGGGGAACAAGCCAGCTAAGGGGTCTGAGCCCTCAAGGTGTGTGTTTGCGTGTGAGGGTGCTGGGGAGAGATGAGGGTGTTGCTCTCCAGAGGCCAGCGCCTTAGAACAGAGTCCTGAGGTTTCAGGACTGTTCCATTGGAATGGAAGTTAGTCCATAGTCCACCTCATAGCCAGTGGGGTGACAGAGATTCCCTAATGGGTTTCCCCACATTCCAGGATTGAAAGCCTGTGCTGGGCCCTCCTAGGCCTCTTTAGGAAGGCTTAGTGATGGCCTGCAGGTATCCACTTCCTGGAAGTCTCCCCTTGAGGAGACATGGCCCCTTGAGGAGGTCTGAAGGCTTGGTGGAGTGGTGCTGGGAGATGGAGGGAGTCCCCTCTCTTCACATGCTGGGCTCTACTACGTGAGTCAAGAACTCAGGACTGCATGGGGCTCCTGTTTCCCTCCCTCTGGTGTGGGACCGCCTGGCACGCACTCGATCTCATGTGCTCTGCGCACCCAGCTTTACAACCTCCAGGTAGAGGGTTGCTTTGTGTAGCGATTCCACTCACAGGGACTTTTTGGAAGGTCACCATGTGGCTGCTGATGCTCTGGGTGTGTGGAACTTTTAGGGAAGGGCTGCTTTGGAGGGTGAACACCTGCTCTGGGGGTGACTGCAGGGCCCCTGTTGGATTTGGATGTCTTGGATGGGGTCCTGCCCCTCCTCTCCTCTGGGCATAAGATCATTGGAAAGAAAATTACTTTTGTCCCAAGATGTGTACTTCCCCCTTGTGGTTTTTTATTTCATCCACACTCCCCACTTTAGAAATCTCTTACCTGTCCAGTACAGATCAAATGAGTAATGATTTGCCCCTGGCGGCTGTATTATGGTTAAATTCATCAGGGACTGGCTCTCTGCCTTTTTCCCCAATGTGGGTGTTCTAGATTGGGTTAAGTCAGGCAAAAGATTGGACCACTGAAGGTGCTGGCTCGTAAATGTCCTGTGGGTGAATGACAGTGCCCTTGGCTTCTGAGTTCCAGTGGATTCTCTCCCTGCTGTTGTTGTTCAGTTGCTCAGTTGTGTCCGACTCTTTGCAACCCCATGGACTACAGCATGCCAGGCTTCCCTGTCCTTCATTAATCTCCTGGAGTTTGCTAAAACTCATCTGTGTTGAGTCGATGATGCCATCCAACCATCTCATGCCCTGCCACCCTTTTCTCCTCTTGCCCTCAATCTTTCCGAGTATCAGAGTCTTTTTCTGCAGAGTACCTCATGAGAAACACTGGGCTGGATGAAGCATAAGCTGGAATCAAGATTGCTGGGAGAAATATCAATAACCTCAGATATGCAGATGACACCACCCTTACGGCAGAAAGCGAAGAAGAACTAAAGAACATCTTGATGACAGTGAAAGAGGAGAGTGAAAAAGTTGGCTGAAAGCTCAACATTCAGAAAACTAAGATCATGGCATCTGGTCCCATCACTTCATGGCAAATAGATGGGGAAACAGTGGAAACAGTGACAGACTTTATTTTTTTGGGCTCCAAAATCACTGCAGATGGTGACTGCAGCCATGAAATTAAAAGATGCTTGCTCTTTGGAAGAAAAGTTATGACCAACCTAGACAGCGTGTTAAAAAGCCGAGACATTACTTTGCCAACAAAGGTCCATCTAGTCAAGGCTATGGTTTTTCCAATAGTCATGTATGGATATAAGAGTTGGATTATAAAGAAAGCTGAGTGCCAAAGAATTGATGCTTTTAACTGTGGTGTTGAAGACTCCTGAGAGTCCCTTGGACTGCAAGGAGATCCAACCAGTCCATTCTAAAGGAAATCAGTCCTGAATATTCATTGGAAGGACTGATGTTGAAGCTGAAACTGCAATACTTTGGCCACCTGATGTGAAGAACTGACTCATTTGAAAAGACCCTGATGCTGGAAAGATTGAAGGCAGGAGAAGGGGATGACAGAGGATGAGATGGTTGGATGGCATCACTGACTTAATGGACATGAGTTTGAGTAAACTCTGGGAGTTGATGATGGACAGGGAGGCCTGCCATGCTGCAGTTCATGGGGTCACAAAGAGTTGAACATGACTGAGTGACTGAACTGAACTGAACTGAGTGTTTTTCAGTAAGTCAGTTCTTCCCATCAGGTGGCCAAAGCACTGGAGCTTCAGCTTCAGCATCAGTCCTTCCAATGAATATTCAGGGTTGATTTACTTTAGGATTGGCTGATTTGATTTCCTTGCTTTCCAAGAGACTCTCAAGAGTCTTCTCCCTGCCTGCTCCCATACCTTGCCCACGGGGATGCTGCTGGCCCACACAGATAGCACATAGATCCATGGGCTCCTTGGACTCTATCTTCCAGGAGGACCACTTGGCTGCTGAAAGCATTGTTATGACATTTTCCAAGTTGAGCTGTAAAGGTCTCTAGAAAAAGATGTTTCCAGCAAAATCAGAGAGGAAACAAAATTGGCTGGGGTCCATGGCACACGGTTCTGCTGTTTTTCCTGAAATTTCTCAAATGACTGCTGTGGTCCCAGCTCTTCTGGTTCCCCCGCTCCCTCCCTGTCTCCCCAGGCATCCAACTCAGGATGGCAGGGATGGTCAGTGAGGGACCTTCCTCACGGAGGCACCCGCCCTGTAGGGGAAAGTTTACTCATCGCTAGGCATTTACTGTCTGCTGACTCCGTTTCCTGTGGGTTAACTGAGCAGGAGTTGGGATTGTGTTGAGCAGAAACAAGAGGAGGGAATTCAGCTAATTTGCTTTTTTCTCTACTCCTCAGTTCAGCTGTCTTTAGTGCACACTGGAACTTATAAAGTGAAAACTGCTAGGGGACTTCTCTCCCTTTTAATAAGCTCTCAAACTGAGAAAGGCTTGGATGAGAAGAAAGGCAGCCTGAGTCAGTGGGCGCAAGGGCATTAAATGAAATACTCTTTAAGGGTCATGGGGTGTGCGGTGGTTTCAGAGGCTTTTTAAATGCGAGAAAGTGGAACGCTGGAGTTTAACTCTCCAAAGGGAAAGGCCAGGAGGGGCCGATGGTCAGGACCTGCGTGTGTCCCAAGGCTTCACACTCCCCAGTCCCTGCCCTGTCTCCTTGCAGTTCCCAACTCACCAGCAGGGATTCCACATTCTGCAGCTGAGCCGGAGACCAGCCTCCCTGTGGTCCCCAGGGGCTGGCATGCTTTTGGTCTCATTGAGTCTGGCCTCTTACCTGGTCTTAAAAACACCCAGGCAGAGCCGGAGATCCCCACAGACAGGGCAGGAGGAGCAGGCAGATCTGGGCTTTCTCTGGAGGATTCTAATTGAGGTCCAGGGAAACTGGAGCTCTTTTTTCCTCCCCACACCCAGTACTTACACCCAGGCCCCCTTCACACCCATGGGGGTTCTGGGATGAATCCTTCTGGAGGATTCATCCATCCTCCTGTCAGAACAAATAGAAATCCCTGCTTTGTCAGCTTTATAAGTCTTCTCAGCAGAGGCTTTGTCAACCTCGGGCACTGTGTGCCCCTGGGCACTGGCAGCATTAATGTTTCTTCACTAAGGACACATTTTGCCTTCAGAAGCACATGCTGGGGGCCCAGGAATCCTTGTCAACCTCTGCCAGGAGAAGGGTCCCATCCGTGACTCCTGCACATCCTGGACAGGCCATTCTGAGAGGGCCTGGGATCTGTCTCCCACAGCCATGTCCCCAGCCCATTTGTCCCCAAGGAACTCATACACATGTGCCCGGGCACTGTCTCACCCATCTCTGGCCACAGGTGCAGAGGGGCCCCTGGCCTGCACATCTCTTCCACTAGTCTTGACTTGGAAATGCTTGAGACACAACTTCTCTTGCTTAACTGTAAAGAGTGATAGAGCCTGGAACAGACCAAGATCTGAGACAGATCAAGAGGAAGAGAGAAAAAGGTAAAGAAGCATCTAATTCACTTAGAAATGGAATCTTCCACCAAACTTTCCCTGTTGTGATTTCAACTCTGCCAGCCCTTCGCAAGCTGTCTCAGAGTGTAATTGTCTCTCAAAGTGCTGGCGCTGTAACCTTAAACCTTGTAATTGTGCCCCAGGACAAATCAGTATTAATTTAGCTGATGTGGCATATCTTATAAATCCTATGTTCTCCCTCTAGCCTCTGTTTGGTTAAAGAGTTCCCCCAAAAAGAGTATACACCAGGAGAGATGTGTGAGGGTGTCATTTCCAAGCTGCAGTCCTCAGCAGTCTGGAGGCTGGGGAGGAAGGCGTTCAGGCTTCCTGATTGGGGTAGGGGTAGGGGGTGTCTCCACTTCCACAGCCCGGGTGTGTCTCAGCCCTGCTCCTGTTCAGGGAATTCGAGTCTTCTGTTGAGGAGCCCCAGGGCCCTGATGGGTGTTATCCGGAATTTGTAGGGAAACCAGAAGGAAACCACAAATCCATGGGGGGCCGGAGAGGAGGGGGCAGAAAGATTTTGCGGTTGAATCTAAAATACAAAGGGAAAGTCGAAGCAGCCACCACAGGGATTTCATTAAGGAGACCACAAGATTTAGCCTTAAGAAGTTCACGCCCATGTGGAGATAGTGCACCGCCCCACCTTGAGGGTAGTGAAGAAGGGTTGGGAGGCGAGAGAAGTAAAATGCATGCCCTGAGCCCTGCAGGCAGTAATTTCCCAGCCTACCCTCAGCCTCTGTGTGATTTCCCATTTTTCCAGGGTGTCTCTGTTCTTACAAGTACATCAGATAACTGCTCTTAAGTGAACTAAAATTAAAACTCCCAAACAAAGAGTTATAAGTGCTGTTTTATTTCTAGAGATGAAAATCGCACTAGAGTAACTTCTTTATTTGACTACATTACATTACAGTGGAAGGAAGGAGAGGACTGTGGTACAAAATAGTAATTAGCTGGTTTTTTTTCCTCTGTCCTGAAAATTAGTGCATAGTTAGATCAAAATATGACAGGGTGCTTGCTCATTTAATTTTTAAATTGCTTGATAACTTCAAATAAGACTACTGCAGTGGGTATGTAAGATATTGTGTAAGTGCTGAACACTCAGTGACATGTTGGAAACTGCTTTTGTATTGTCTGTATGGCATGGCATGATAGCATTAGTTCCTTTACCTAGCCAGCAAGTATATGGGACACCTACTATGTGAAGATGTCTCTGGGGAGAAGTATTGTACATGAGAGAATCACAGCAGTCATAGGTGCAGCGTACTGTAAGTGTTAAGTGTTAGTCACTCAGTCCTATCCGACTCTTTGCAACTATAGCCTTCCAGGCTCCTCTGTCCATGGGACTTTCCAGGCAAGAAGACTGAAGTGGGTTGCCATTTCCTTCTTAAGGGGATCTTCCTGACCCAGGGATCGAAACTGGGTCTCCTGCATTACAGGCAGATTCTTTACTGTCTAAGTCGCCAGGGAAGCCCAGGTGCAGAGTAAAGGGAGCAATTCTGAGGCTCACAATTGTTCACCACTCACTCACTCACTCATTCAACAACCACAGATGGAACTTCATCCCTAGGCCCAGGTTCCTGCTCACACCATGTTCATAGTTTATCAGACAGGAAGCAATGAGAACAGTTATCATGGCAAATATGCAGGTGGTACATGAGAAGCATGGGTTAAGTCGTCAAGGAAGAGGGTCCCATTCATTCATATGCTCACGCAGTAATTCATTCATCCTCAGTGATTTTATTGAAGACTTACTATGCACTGGAGATGTGACTCAATCCTTTGCCTTGAGGGAGCTTACAGGCTGGAGGGAGGAACCAATATTCATCAGAAAAAATCACATGAACAAATGGAAAATCACAACTCTGGCAGGTGCCTTAGGGAAAGGTATCTGGAGCCCTCAGAGCCTCCAGTCAAGATGTGGTCTCAGGTATCTTGGGCAAGGGCTAAAGAGGCCCAGCCCATGGGAGAGCATTTCAGGCAGAGGGGCTGACCGGTGCAAAGGCCCTGTGGCAGAGGGAACTGGGTGAACCTGGGAGCTGCAGTGGGGCTGGGGAGTGGAGAAGAGGGAGGAGCTGTGAGCTGAGCTGGAGCGAGGTGGAGGCAGCACCTTGCAGACATGTTCAGGAGTTTGGTCTTGATTTGAAGAGCAATGGGCGGTCGTTTCACGATGGATTGTTTAAGGGCGAATGTAGGCAGGATCCAGGCAGGGAAACCAGTGGAAGCCTGGGGATGCAGTGGCAGTTTGAATGCGGTGCTGGTGGAGGAGACAGATGTGAACCTCGGGTCAGGAGAAAAGCCTGCGGTCAGAGATGGAGGCTGAGTAAGGGTCCACAGGGGAGCTGGGTGGGCCAGGAGATGCAGGCCAGGGTGGGCAGGTGTAGATGAGAGAGCAGCGGCCCAGCCATCAGATGGGCGAACGCCATTTGGACTCCGTGACTCTTATTGGAGGTCACCGCACATAACACGGGCCTTCCCCACACCAGACGCACTTGGATATCTATCTAACTGGTGGTCCGAGACCTTTCTCTGAAGGACTTTAATCTCCTCCCTTGTATATGAGAGGATTACTTACATTTTCCAAAGCCAGTCCTACAGGTGTGCCCACCTCTCACCTACTTATCTATTATGAACCTGTACAAATTGGGTAATCGTGTGTGCAAATGGGTGGTGAGGTGTGTGTGTGGGTATGTAATTACTAGATTTGCATTCGTAAATGCTCATTCCCCTAAGCAACCCTCTTCCCGCCTCTATTTTTCTGCTACCTCCCTGCCCCACAGCATACACGTCCCCAGGTGTATGTTGGGCCCAGATGTATCTCTTAGGTCTGCTCTATTGCATCAGAAGAAGTACTGTTTTCAGCACCGCTCCCCCCACCACCAGCTCTTATGTCCTACCCCATCCCACCCCATCCCCCATCAAGAGAAAGGAAAACACGACATTTCCCCTCCTGCCCTGTTGGATGGTAATTGATAGCGCTGCCTGTATTAGCACAGCCTGGAAAGTTCATGAGAAGTCTCTTCTCTCCTTCCCATCAGCCCTACCTTCCCAAAGGAGAGTCACTGTTCATTAATGCCCTGGACACGCACACACTAGTGCTGGGGAGGCTGTGCCTTGGAGGAAAGCGCGCTGGCTGTGGAGTCACACACATCTGGTCTTCATCCTGGCTCAGCTGCTCACGTGCTCCTCTGCCCCTGAAAATAAAGATAAAGTACTTAAAGGGTTAGTGCCTGCTGCAAAGTTGGCCAACAGTGAGATGGTTACTTGTATTAATGTCATTGAACCAAATGAGTGTTCCAGTCCCAGGCCTTTTGTTGCATGTGGAAGGGACAAACCTTCGGTGAACCTTAATTGCTGCCAATTTTCTTGTCATCTGTGGTATGATATTAATAAAAGTGATTTTTTTTTAAAAAGGAGCTAACGTGGGACAGGTACGTTATGACCCTACAATCATATAGTCTAAAAAACCCCAGCAAATTGTCACTTTGGGAAACCATAAAGTGTGACTAAAACGTAAATGTGGCAGTTTTTTTTTTTTCTTTTCCTCCAGTCTGCAACATCTACAGTAAAACACCCAAGTCACCCGTTTGGTTTGGGATGAGCAGGCTGTGGTTTAGTGTTGAAACCCAGTCCTGCTGGCAGACGTAGAATGCCGACCCTCTGTGTGCCATAGTGACTGGTCAAGAATTCATCCTGTGGGAAGATGGCCCAGGGTCACCCAGACCTTTGGGTTATCTGCTTGAGGAGGGCTGCCCCTGCCCAGGATGCTTTGCTGGGAGAGCATACAAGTTCCTCTCAGTGCTACCGGTGACCACGTTTCAGTACTGTGTTCTTTCGGACATCAAGCTTTGCTCCTGCCTGATGGGATGTATCTTGGACTGTTGTGTCTCTGTGCTGAGTCTTAGATGCACTAAAGAATCTACCTCTCTCCATTGCAGTTTCCCAAGGACTTTTTATTATTTAATGCAAGTTCAGTTTTATTTGGAATACAAGATATATGATGACTTAACATTTTTGTTTGCATTATGTTTTTCTAATCAATTTTATTTTTTCAAGCAGTTTTAGGTTCATGAAGAAAAACTGAGCAGAAAGTACAGAGAATTCTCATATACCCTTTGTCCCTGCAACAGCCACAGCCTCCCTAATTTGGGACATCCTACACCTGAGGGGTACATTTGTTACAACTGATGCACCCACATTGATGCATCCTTATCACCTGGAGTCCATCCTTTACATTAGGGTTCACTCTGGGTGTTGTACATTCTGTGGGTTCAGATGAATGTATAGTGACATGTATCTAGCATTGTAGTATTGTACATTACAATGTACACTAGAAACTATCACACAATAGTTTCAGTGCCCCAAATATCTTTTATGTTCTACCCATTTCATTATGTTTTTCTTTTTTTTTCATTATGTTTTTAAAAACTTCTCATCAAGTGAAAAATGACAGTCACAGAAAATGCCAGCCTGTTCTTCAGGCAGAAGGATGCTGGGTAACTGCTCCCATCCTCACGCAAGAGGGTGATTTTATCTGTAGAAGGGAACCTGGACGGTCATATTTCTTCCAAGTGAGGCATCACATGATCTGTGTTCTAGGGTTCATAAAATAACCAGTTTGAAAGGAAATGTCCCGTTTGGCTTATATTTTTTGGATCAAATTTCAAGTTCTAGAAATTTGTGGTTTACTTTGTTTTGGCAGTTTCTTCAGATTTTTCTCCTCCATCCATCTCTCATCCTGAAGCTTGATGTAGATTGCCAGCCATCCCAGAGCAGCAGTTTCTGAGAAGAGAATCTAAAAGTGGTTCTAGGGAAAAGGGGAGGTTTTCATAGGATGAGTCCTGCCTCTTTTCTGCTTTGTGGGCGCAATCTTTAAGGGACTTTGGGACCCTTCACACAGATAGAAGCCTTGGTCTTCCTGCAAGCCTGCTTCTTGCTCCTCAGCTTGTTGCCAGAACTTGGAGGGGCCAGCTGGTGATTCCACCACCCAGGGCCCTAATGTGGAAAACCTGAGCATTTGATATTTGTTATTATTTGTTATTTCAGGGCTGGGCTAACAGAGTCCAAGTTGACAGTTGTGGTTGGGATTAGGTGATAAGAGGGACTGTTCCTGTCTCCAAGTTTGCCTTCTAAATCTTGTGATTCATGAGCACTTTCTGCTCACAGTGTCTAAACTCATCCTTTGCACCATAAATGGGAGGGTTTGCAGGAAAGAACTCTCATTGGTGTAGGGCTCTCCAGCTAGCCTCATCTCCGTTTTGTCAAACAAACTACACATGATCAAATCACATAGAACTAAATATATACACACACCCCTCTCCCAATGGGTGTATGAAAAACTGGTGAAATCTGAATAAAGTCGGTGGGTTGTCCCAGTGTCGGTCTCCTCGCTGTGATGCTGTCATTTTGTTAGAGGTCACCGTGGGGGGAACCAGGGGAAGGATATGTAGGATTCCTCTGTACTATATCTAACAACTGCCTGTGAGCTACCATTATTCCAAAACATAAAGTTAAAAATCAAAACAAAACAGCTTTCAGTTCTTTGTTTGACATTGTCATTTCCTTCAGACCTCTTAGACCTTGGTGTTCTGTGAATTCTTTACTAATCTACTTCATTTATTTGAATGTTAATTGACCCTTTGTTTATCTTGTTTTAGTACTAGAAAACAAACTCAGCAGTTAAGAGCGCTCAGTGATTGCAAGGTGTGAGGGCTTTGAGAAGGGGGTCGGAGAAGACCCTCATCTTTACAAAAGGTTAAATAAGTGAACGTGAGAGAGAAGAATCCCTCAGTGGAGAAAGTGGATGACTGAGTCTCAGCATGGATTTAAGAGTTTACAAATAGACCAGGTGTAGGGTGTCAGAAAGTACAAACAGAAAATAGCACATGGTTTTAAACTTTAATCTTTAGCTTTCTTTTTAACTTTTGAAATAATTATGGGGCTTCCCTGGTGGCTCAGTGGTAAAGAAGAATCTGCCTGCCAATGCAGGAAACAGGGGTTTGATCCCTGATCTGGGAAGATCCCACATACCTTGGAGTAATGAAGCCTATACGCCACAATTATTAAGCCTGTGCTCTAGCCCAGGAACTGCTGCAATTGAGTGGACGTGCCACTATTGAGGCCCATTCTCCACAATCAGAGAAGCCTCTGCACCGCAGTGAAGAGTAGACCCTACTTGCTGCAACTAGAAAATGTCTGCACAAAAGACCCAACACAGCCAAAAATAAATAAGTAAATAAAATTATTTTTTAAAAAAGAAATAGTTATAGATTTAAAAGAAATTGCAGAGATGGTACAGAGAGGTCCTGTGTACGCTTACTCGGTTTCCCCCATTGCTTAATTCCTACGTAACTGCAGTAAAACAGGAAAATCAGGAAAATGACATTGCTACAATGTGCACATGGTTCTACATGTCATTTGATCACAGGCTCTGTGACCACCACCTCAATCAAGATAAAGAGCTGGTCCATCATCACAAAGCTGTCCCTCATGCTACCCCTTTATACTTACACCCACTCTAGCCCCACCATTCTTGCCTCCAGCAAATACTAATCTGCACTTCATCTCAGTGATTTTGTCCGTTTGAGGATATTATAGAAATGGAATTGTGTATCATAGTACCCTTGGCCTTGGCTTGTTTCGCTCGGTACGTTGCCTGTGAGATCCATCCCTGTTGCTGCGTTGTCTGTTCCTTTTTATTGCTAAGTCGTGCTCCTTGCTATGGATGGCCCACAGTTTGTTTAACAATCACCTCTGGTGGGACATTTTGGTTGTTTCCAGCTTTTAGCTATTACAAATAAAGCTGCTATGAATGACAGAGTACAGGATTTTGTGTCAAAATAGATTTTCATTTCTGTAAGACAGATGCTCAGAAGTGCGATTGCTGGATCATATGGTAAGTGTATGTTTCATTCTTTAAGAAACTACCAAACTATTTTCCAGAGAGGTTGTACCATTTTACATTTGGGCCAGCAGGATATAAGATATCCAGTTTTTTTGCACTCTGGCCAGTATTTGGTATTGTCACGATTTTTAATTGTTCTAGCAGGTGTATTGTGGTATATCACACTGTTTTTAATTTATATTTTCTTAATGGCTAGTGATTTTGAACATCTTTTCTTATGTTTGTGTTGCCATCTTTATATCCTTTTCATGAAATGCCTGGTCTTTTGCCCATTTTCTCATTCTGTTATTTGTTTTTTGCTGTTGAGTTTTGGGAGGTCTTTATATACATTAGGTTTGAGTCCTTCATCCGATACATGGTCTGCAAATGTTTTCTTTCAGTATGTAGCTTGTCTTTATGTCTTCTTAGCAGAGTCTGCTACAGAAGAAAATTTTTAATTTTGATTGGATCCAGTTTATCAATTTTACTTTTTATGGCTCCTACTTTTGGTGACTTGTCTGAGAGCTATTGCCCAAGGCTTAGGGCCTGATGATTTCTTTCTTATGTTCTCTTCTAAAAGTTTTATAGTTTCATATTTCTCACTGAAACCTGTGATGCGCTTCAAGTTAATTTTTGTATTAGATGTGAGATTTAGGTCAAAGTTCCTTTTCTTTCTTATAAATATCCAATTGCTCCGGCACCGTTTGTTGAAAACACTGTCTTTCATTGAGTTGCTTTTGCATCTTTGTAAAAAATGGAGACCACTGGGGTAACTTCTGGGCTGTCTGTTTTGTTCCCTTGATCTCTGTATCCTGGTCTTTGAGAGTAAGAAAGAAGGACTCCAGGGACCGGCTCAGGCTCCCCATCTCCCAGGGCCTCTGGCCTCCACCAGGAATGGACGTGGCCTCCAGAACTGGGTGCAATGTCCCCAGTGCTCTGCATGGAAACATGTGTGAGGGACTCCCCAGACAGCTTTCTCTGCTGCACTCCCCAGACACTGCTGTTTTTGGTCTTTTCCTTCATTTCCTTGCTTACGCATGTTCTCAGATTAAAGTGGGATTTTCTAAAGCAGATTTTTCTATCATGGGGTAAAAACCGCAAGTAAACAGAATTATCATAACAATTTAAATAGTAATAAAATATGTTTTTCTGTTTCTATTCAGAGAAGGGGAAAGGTAACTCGGGAAGATGAAAGGAAGACCTTGATTTGTGGGTGGTAGGTGTGTGTGTTTCCCCCCACCCCCCTCCTTCTTCTTCAATAATAGGTACAGAGTTTTTGTAAAGGACTTCAAGGCAAAAGGAAAAAAATAGCATATACTGTTATGGGGTTATTTTTATCTTTCATTTTTATGACAACTTATTTGTACTTAAGAGAATCTTTCCAAAGAGTTAGAAGCATCATTAAATAAAGACTGTGAAATGTGCAATATGGCTTATTTATTTAAATGTTAATTGGTCCAACGAACACTTCTAATTAGCTCTATATTTGCTTAGCAAAAAGTTTTACAAATTCCAATTGTGAAAAGCAGCTATTTTGAGCTGGTAAGCATGTTGCAGCCTCAGCTATGATTTTTCTATAGTTCTCAGCCCTTGAAGGCACAATTTAATTTTTCATGTATGCATACTAGCAACGGTAAACACTTGCGAGTGTAAAGAACCTTCTTTAATTAGCTGCACAACAATTAAAGGATTCACAAACTAAATTGAACCCTGTCTCGGTGCTTACTAGCTGAATTCTACCACCTGTCACAACAGCACTTTGTTCAATCTGTTATGCAAAATCATTATAGCAATATAGCGGAGGGGGAAAAAAAGAGAAAACAGCAATTATTTCTTACTTTTCTCTTGAATGGGTTATTTTGGGTTATACTGATGTCAGGTTCATTGAAGCTAACCTTTTGAAATCTGTAACAGCATAATACTTCTAAGGCAGTCTCAGCATGGCTAGAAGACTATTTCGTTTTACTCTTTTAGGAGGAAGTAGTGTTCATCCTTAACGTGTGTGGGGACTCTGATCATTTGTAACAACCTGTTCTAACTCTCAGCCACCTTCTCTCTTTCCCTTCTTGTGAGGAACCTCCAGCAGGCTC
Organism: Odocoileus virginianus; assembly: GCF_023699985.2. Taxonomy (NCBI): domain Eukaryota; kingdom Metazoa; phylum Chordata; class Mammalia; order Artiodactyla; family Cervidae; genus Odocoileus; species Odocoileus virginianus. The sequence goes on along the minus strand of NC_069693.1, from coordinate 20,261,815 downwards.
CCGTGTTACAAACATATGCAAACTGTAGATGTGAGTTTGAAGACCCTCTTCTCACACTGCCTTTTCCAAAAGCATACCGACTCACATCACTCCACTGATTTGATCACTTACTGCAAAAATGTGTGTGTGTGTGTGTTATTGTTAATTTTTGAAAATTAAAAAATAATTTTAAAAAATGTTTGAGCATTTGATCTATGCTGACCTGCCCTCCTGCAGACTGGGTTGGAGGGCACCCTTACCCCTTTGCCGTTTGCAGAGACAAAGGTTTTATTGTCAGGCCCAAATCCTAGCCTGCCCAGCAGACTCCTTGCAGTCGAGGAATAAATGTTTACATTTGGTGTTGCCTCCTCTGGCCTCTGGCGGGACTGCTGGCAGCTCTGTGGGCACTCAGTACAGAGAGGGTGGCAGGGAGGCAAGGCGGGCATGCACCTCTGCTGACGAGCGGCTCTGGGAGATGCTCGCTGGCACTTGCTTAAAATGGCATCAAGAGCATATTGTTAGTTCCAGCCTCTGAAGCATATGTGGTCTGGGCATCTCAGACGTTGAAGTGATTATAGACAAACAGCCGGGCTCATTCAGAGGGCCTGCGTTTTCCGGTATTGAAATATTTTTTAAAAGTTGCCTCTTTACGTCATTTCATGAAAATGTGCAAAGAGGACAAGGCAGCTCTTTGAAAATACAAACTCTTTCCCCCAAAAATGCTGAAAGAAGGAAAGTGAGAGCCAAAGGTCAGAGGCTGAGCCAGAATGTGTTTCTTTATTTTTCCTGTTTCTTAAAAAAGAAATAAGAAAGGAAATTCTTCCTGGTTCTGACATTTGGGGAATCAGGACCATCTTTGGTCAGGTCCAGAGGGGAGACCTTGCATTCATTCTTGCATTCATTCTTGCTGCTGAAAACCGTCCTCTTAGGCTGGTCCAGGGTTGGTGCATGTACATTCAAGTGAGTTATTGTCCACTTCACTGAAGCTCATGAAATGAATGCGTAAAGCAAAGTTGCAGTCCCAGGAAGAAGACTATTTGCTGCCTCCTGCAGCCTTGTCTGCCTCTGAACTTGGCTGCACTTCTCATGGCCAGAGTCTCCTGGCTCCGGGTCCAGCTGCTCTCTGATTGTCCCGGCCTTGCTATGCTCTCCTGACAGCAAGGGTCTGCACTAGGCATTTGATGGGAGCCTGCTGGTGCTTCCAGGGACAGGGTGGTCACATAGTAGGCTCTCACTGAACATCTGCTGTTTCATGTAAATGGAATCTCCACTTGGCTGAAGAACTCATGGGAATTTAAGGGTGAATTCAGGCAACTTGATCCTTTCAGCCCTTCCCTCCAGTGGCCCAGGCTTGCTTTTTTGCTGCCATTCATCTGAAATCTCCTTACCACCAAGTACTGTTTATTCTCTCCTGCATTCCTTGCTGCTAGGCTTACAAAAAAAGGCCTGTGGAGTGACCTTCAGGCCAGCATTGTCTTGTGGGAGGCCAGCTTATCGTGTATTCAGACCTGGGTCTGGGTACCTAGGAGGTTGCCTTCCTCTCCAGGGGCTGCCAGTCTGGTTGGAGATCCCCAACCTTCCCTGAGGAGTGGTGAAGACAGGCCCAGGTGTGGATTCCTTACTGGCAGCAAGCTCGAGGGAGCTGTTAGTTTCCTTCGCTTCCGGCTGCCTCAACCACAGGGCCACTTGAGTAGTGGCAGATTAGAGGCACAGGAAGACAAGTCCAGTGATACCAGTTATCAGACCCATGACTTTAGGCAAGTTATTTAACCATGCCTCAGTTTCCTCATTTATAAAATGGGTATCAGTTCAGTTCAGTTCAGTCACTCAGTTGTGTCCAACTCTTTGGTACCCCATGGACTGCAGCACGCCAGGCCTCCCTGTCCATCACCAACTCCTGGAGTTTACTCAAATTCGTTTCCATTGAGTCGGTGATGCCATCCAACCATCTCATCCTCTGTTGTCCCCTTCTCCTCCTGCCTTCAATCTTTCCCAGCATCAGGGTCTTTTCAAATGAGTCAGTTCTTCCCATCAGGTGGCCAAAGTATTGGAGTTTCAGCTTCAACATCAGTCCTTCCAATGGGTATGGTGATAGTAAATCAAATGGGTATAGTGATGGTCAAATAGTCTTAATGAGTTACAACAATTCAGTGAAGGCACTTAGAAGAGTATTAAGGGCAATGGAAGAAGTGTTGCTAGTTACCCTTGTTGCCATCCTTGTTGCTGTCATCCTTACTGCTGCTCCCTGACCTTGAAGTCCTCCTAGTATGTGAACTTCTAAGGTTGTGGAACCAAAAGGAACTTCAGGAAACCATGATCTAGCTCAAGTTGGATAGGCTGATGAGCCTGTGGGCCACTGCTTTCAAGAAAGCTTCTTGAAGGGCACTGGATCATTCAAGACTGTGCTTCTCTCTCTGGCCTCTCACCAACCTTCCTCATGATGTTTTCATGGGTATAATGTTGTAGTCTAGAAGGAAGATCATCAGAACCAGCACCATCAGACTGTGTGCCCAAAGTGGGTTCCACCTGTGCTTTCTGCTCCCTGGAAATTGGCACTACTTTTGGGAGGATGTGGGGATACCCGCCAAGAGGAGCGCTTTGATCAGATACCTGGAGAATCCCTGTCGGAGAAAGTCAGGAGTTATTGAGCACTTGTTCCATGAGCGATATGTGCAAAGTTCATGGGAAGGGAACAAACACTTCTAACATATAAATTTATAATCTCATGGAGTCACAGAGAAAAGTGGACAACTGATCAACCATGATGGGAACTGGGACAGAAACAGTCCAAACAGAGGAGAGTGGGAGGCAGGAGAGTCCTAAGTGTTTATGGGATAAGGAAAGGAGCAGGGAGCAAATGCCAGGGGCACAGGTTATGTATGATTGGTGTTGGGCTGCTGGGGGTGGGATGGCCTCTCAAAAGTATTTTCTGTGAGATCTAGACTCCTTTGATCCAGGCCAAGAGACAGAAGAATGATGTAGGGGAACTCTTCTCTTGAGGAAGGGTAAGTTGTAAAGCTATAAATACCTGAGATAGGAAATGCGTGTTTTTAGCTCTGAGCATGGAGGAAACTTGGATTATCTAGTGGTGATAGAGGTCATTTCCTAGGTCCATTTCATACCAAGGGAATGTGCTTCCTGTCTTCCTTTTCAGGACTGGGTCATGTGCAGGGCCAGCACCGTTCAGTACCTGACGCAGTGTGTGCATACCTTCTCAGTTCTGTCTGACTCTTTTGCAACCCCATGGACTGTAGCCTACCAGGCTACTCTGTCCATGGAATTTCCCAGGCAAGAATAGTGGAGAGGGTTGCCATTTCCTTCTCCAAGGGATCTTCCTGACCCAGGGATCGAACCCACCTCTCTTGGGTCTCCTGCATTGGTAGGCAGATTCTTTACCACCTGATGCAGCGACCTTTGGTAAATGACTATGGAATGACTGCAGGACTGTCTCCAGTGAACAAGGTTCTCTAGTGAATGTGCTCACTTAAATCAGAGACCATCACCATTTGTTGGTGTTGCCCCATAAATTCCTGCTAGGTGAAATCTCTTCATGGTGAGTATCTTTGAAAAAAATGTGTGTCTCTTACATGATCAAGGTTCCCCTGGTGGCTCAGATAGTAAAGAATCTGCCTGCAACGTGGGAGACCTGGGTTCGATACCTGGGGTGGAAGATCCCATGGAGGAAGGCATGGCAACCCACTCCAGTATTCTTGCCTAAATGATCTAGAAAGAAATGGTGGCCAACAGAAGCCTAACGGGGAAGATGGAGCACTTTGCCAGCTCCCAAGGTCTCTGCTGGGGAACCATCGTGCCAGACCTGCCAGTGTCTTGGGTGAGAAAAGATTTGGCTTGCTCAGAAGTTGTTGCCTGCCTTGTGCCTGTCACTTGACTCATAACCTAGAACACTGCAGGTGGCTAGATAAAGAGCCTCTGGAACTAGGAAACCAACTGACGCCCCATTGTATTTTTTCTTGGCCTAACATGTCCTCTGTGACCAACAGATGAGCTAGATGGAGCCTTGGATGCTGACAATCTCTTTTCATTTCTGTGTACATTTTGCTAATTTTTCTTATCCTTACATGCAATCTTACTTTGAAAAAAATCAGAAGATATAGATGAGCAAGAAGGGAGTGGAAATCCCTTGATGGTCACCCATGTTGACTCTTTGCTGTGTGTCCTCTCAGATTGTTTTATGCTTATCTGCTTTTTTTCATTGTACTCAAGGTAGGATTGTCCTTCCTAGGCTATTTTATAATCAGCCACTCAACTTAATATATTCTTCTATACCCTTTCTGATGAGTACAAAAACAGCTGCACAAGTTTATTATGATTTATTTATTTAATTGAGTTCTGTGGGTGGGCATTTAGATGGTTTTCTTTTTTTTCTCATGGCATTGACTCATCAAAGGTTGGCTAGAGTTTTCTTTGGGGGATGGAAAGTGACAGTCATGGAATCAGTGGCATTGTTTTGCCTGACCTGGTATGCACTGTGAATGCTTGCCTCAGCAGATCCTGGTGGGGTCTCAGGTGCCTGCCTTTGGGTCAGAGTTGGAGATACAAGGGAGGTGAACTATGTCCTTTTGCTGTGAGTGGATGTGTGTACATGTGCACATACACATGCATGCATATGATTTAGAAGAGATTAAATCTGTTCTTCACTCTAGGTTTCCAGTGATTGTATCCAAACCACCCAGACCATGGGGAAGAGAGTAAAAATCTGCATCCTAGGATAACTAACCTCTCAAAGTCTTCACTGCCCCAACTCTTTCTTGGTGTTGATTCTTCTGTACCATTTGTGATGAATTCATGGTATCTGGTTCAGACTCTGCCCATGTGGGTCAATCCTCAGCCTTTTCTTCTGCCTGCTGTCCCCACCCCATCAGACCCTCATCCTTTTAACCCCTTCTCTCCAATACTCCATCTGTATTATTTTTTTCAGGCTGTGGTCTTTTCTCCAGGAATTAAAATGTCATCACCCTCTTCTAATATCAAAATCTTCTTGACTTCTGTTGAGAGCTGGACATTACTCTCTCTTTTGCTAATTTCAGCAGCTGAGAAGGATGCTTGTGGGGGTAGAGCAAGGAAGTAGAAGGAGGACATCTTCGTGGCCTCACATCTGAGTTGCAATCTGTTTTTCTCTTCTTCGTTAATTATCCATCCATCCAACTATCCATTCATCCACCAATATCTTTCTATCTATCTTTCCGTCTGACGATACCTAGCATAAGGTAGTTGCTCAATAAACATTTGTTGGATGGATGAGCAAATGAATGAATAATATAAAAGACAGAGGTTTTGAACTTGGAGAGTTTGCTTCCTGTTACCTACAACAGGTCTACCCATGAGGTTTGCATAACTTTTACATCTTGTTCTGCTGAAAGAGCATCTTGAGACCTCCTGATCTTACAGAGCTCTCTTTTCTAATGTAGTCATCCTTGGGAGGCATCCTGCCTGGTTTTCTTCTTCTGAATCCCTGGTCTCCCCATACTTACCTCTCCTTCCCTTGTCAGCAGGCAAGAAAGAAGGGCAATCTAGTCACACTTCTATAAATCACACCCTGATGAACCTTATTTTAGCTAAAGCTTCGTACACATTCTTAATTATTTCCTTAGGTTTAATAGCTAGATGTGGAATTGCCAGGTTAAAGGAAATATGCATTTAAAGGTTTTAATACCTGTTGCCAAGTTGCCCTGCTCTTCAGACATGTTATGTCAAATTATTACCTCCCCCTCCAACATTCACAAATTATAACAGTGCCTCTTGCCTTATATTCTACCAATACTGAGTAATATTTAGCAAAATAATAACAGCTTGATATGAAAAATATTTCATTTTACTTTTCATTTCTTGAACTTCATATATACATATATCTGTATTTTATGTAGTTGTTAATCTACATACCTTTATATCTGTATCTGTAGATAGGTGTTTAATGAGATGTCTATAGTTGATGATTTACCTGTTCATGGCCTCTATGTGGTTTCTTTCTGGGTATTTGAATTTTCTTTTGAATTGTAGGATCTCTTCATACATCAAAAGATATTAACCCTTTGTCTTTTACATTTCTTATAATTATTTCTTCCAGGTTTTTCATGTGCCTTTTAATTTTGTACATCGTGTTTCTTGATGAGATAAAGGGATTTAAGTGATCAAATCTTTCACTCTATTCCTTTGCTGTCTCTAGTGTCATGCTTTGAAAATAATTTCATACCCTGTTATTTTATTAGTATACTAATATACCCCTACATTTACCTTCTTATGTGTTTATGGTCTTATTTTTTTTTAAAATATAAACCTTTAATCCATCAAGTATTTATTTAGATTTATATTATTAGGGCAAAGTTTTATATCTCTACATTGCACACATGGTTTGCTATTATGATTAAGGTTTTAAAATTATGTTTTCCAAAAAGGATTGAACCCAAGTCTCCTGCATTGCAGGAGGGTTCTTTGCTATATGAGCAGCAGGGAAGCCCCATAGACTATATAGAAAAACTATTTTTATTTTATTTTGTTTTTACATAAATAAAACAAGTTTTAAGAATTACATTAGAGAAATATAGAATGAGAAGTGAAAATTTTATTTAAATAAATCTCTCACCTCTTCTCCAGTTCTACTCCATTGCCCAGAGAGTGATTATAGTGGATTGATGTATCTCTGTATTTACACAACTACAAACCAAATATAAAGAAGTTCTTTTTCCCATTCTTTCTCCAATTAGAGAAATGCTACAATAAACATTTTGGAACATACACGTGTATTTCTCTATTAGAGATACCTACAAGGGGTATTAAGTGAAATTTTCATGGATATTGCTGAATTGCTTTCTAAAAAGGGAGCACCAATTTACTTTTCTGCAGATAGTGAGTGAGAGCACTCTTGCTGACAATGGAGAAATAAAGTTCTAGCTTTTGGCAATAGGATATACCAAAAATATTTTAATTATATATGAATTTTCCTTGTCTTTTCATAAGCTTCCCACTTAATGACTTCCTTTATAAATTTTCTCTTAAATTTTTATTTTAAAAATTTATATTATTGTATTATTTATTCTTTGCATTCATGATATAAAAGAGCTCTTTAGATATCAACATCCGTATTTTGTGTGGGTGGCAGAAGAAAGTTTTAAAAGATTTACTATCATTTGAGCCCTCTTTACCAAAGATAATGGAGAAACTTCTCTTAATTTTTATCAATGACTCCTTAGCTTTTAAAAAAACTTTTTGAAGTATAGTTGATTTACAATGTTGTGTTAAATTTTCTCTGTACAGCAAATTGATTCATATATATATATATATATATATATATATTCTTTTTCATATTGTTTTCCATTATGGGTTACCACAGAATATTGAATATAGCTCCCTGGTTCCCTGTGCTATACAGTAGAATCTTATTGTTTATCCATCCTGTATATAATAGTTGACCTCTGCTAACTCCAAACTTCCAGTTCTTCCCTCCCCCTTTACCACTTGGCAACCACAACTCTGTTCTCTGTATCTATAGATGGTTTCCTAGTTTTAAAAATATTTTTGTATGAAGTATTTCATGTGAAATATTTGTCTAAATGGTAGCCCATTGTCCCAGTGAAAGTGAAAAGTCAAAAATTAGTCACATTAGTCGACTCTTTGCAGCCCTGTGGACTGTAGCTCACCAGGCTCCTCTGCCCATGGGATTCTCCAGGCAAGAATACTGGAGTGGGTTGCCATTTCCTTCTCCAGGGGATCTTCCCAACCCAGGGATTGAACCCAGGTCTCCCGCATTTCGGGCAGACTCTACGGACTGAGCCACTAGGGAAATCACCATCATCCCAGTACATTTATTCATCAGGTTGTTCTTTCACTACATTGGAGTCATTACCTTTATCCACATTACCATGTCAAAGAGACATAACCACATGTCTCTTTGGGAGTTCTCTCTATCTGGTCTCTTGACTTATTTGCCTAGTTCTATATATGACCAAATTATTTCAATTACTATACTTTTACTACACTTTGATTTGATAGTTTGCATGCCTTCTCCTTATTCTCCTTTCTTACAATTTACTTGGCAGTTATCACATTTTTTTAGATGAATTTTAGATTTCGCTTGTTAAGTTTGATATCAGCAATTGATATTAGCAACTGATCCTATTAGCAATTTGACTTGGATTTATAGATTAATTTCATAAAAGTTTACATATTTACAATATTGCAATATCATCTTTCCATCCATGAACATGGTATATCTTTATTTATTCTGGTCTTATTTTATGCCCTCCCATAAAGTTGTATGTTTTACTTCATGTAAGTCTTACCCATTTCTTATTATATTTATTTACGAGTGTTTAAAATTTTCCTCTGATCGTTTATAATTGGCTTTTAGTGTATAGAAGAATAATAATTTTCAGTGTATTTATCTTACCTTTCACCTCTAATAGCACATTTATTAGTACCAACAATTTTATACTTCATTCTTTGGATTTTGGGGGGTATAGTAATTTTCAGCTGATAATAGTGACAGTTTTGTCTGTTCCTTGTCAATAATTGCATATCATATTTTCTTTTCCCTCATTAAAAATCACATTGCGTTGGCTAAAACTTCTAGGAGAGTGTCTTGTTGCTAGCTTTAACAGAAATATCTCCAATATTTTGTCATCAAACACATTGTGTGATGTAGGCCATTTACCTTTTTGTGAATTAGGAAGGAATGTTAAGTTTTATCAAGTGTTTTGGGGACATTGTTGATGTAATATGGTTATTTTCCTGTAAGATGTTAATATGGTAAATTAATAGGCTTTCTATTGTTGAATGATTCTTGAATTATAGGAGTAAACTCTGGTTGTTCTCTGATGGATTATTATCTTAATATATGACCAGATTCATTTCACTAGTATTTTGTTTAGGGTATTTACATTGGTGTTTATAAATGAGATTGTCCTACAGCTTCTATAGGAAGTAATCCTGTTAGCAGCCGCTCTTGGTTCTCCTCCCCTCCCCTCCCCTCCTTCCCTCCGGCTCCTCCTGGTCCGTCCTCCCCAGGGCTCCTCCTCCTTCTTACTGCTCCTGGAGTGCCCCGGCCTCCTCCTTTTCTTCTTTCTCCTCCCCTCCTCTTTCTCCTCTTAGTCCTCATCCTTCTGCTTCTCTTTTTCCTCTTCTATACCTAGTAGCCCTGTCCTAGTCTCGGAGAAGGACATGTGGAGTTTTCTGTTTTTCTGTGCTCTTGGGACAGTTTATAAACAGAGAGATAATCTGTTCCTTTGAAGGTCTAGTAAACTTTGAGCATAAAACTGGGTCTTTTTGTTTGATGTAACTATTCATTATCTTTTAAATTTCTGCTATGGTTATATTTTACTCAGGTATTCAGCTTTTCGTTGAGTCGTATCTGATCATTTTTAAAGATAATGTTTCATTTTCATGTAGATTTTCAAGTGAAAGATATAAAGTTGTATATTCTGTTACAATTTTTAAGTCCCCTTTGTATCTGAATTTATTTACCCTTTCTCAATCCTAATGTTTATTTGTATATTCTCTCTCTATTCTTATCCACGTTGTCAAGTTTGTTTTCTTGGTCTTTTCAAAGAACCAGATTTTAGTGAGTCTTCCCCCACCCCCAGAGGGCAGGGGAAGGAGGATGTTCTCTTAAATTAGTTTCTGCTGTTATTTTTATTAATCCCTTCTCTCCATTTTCTTTGGGTTTATTTTTATTTTTTTCCTTCAGCTTCTTGAACTGAAGGCTTAGTTCATTTGTTTTCAATTCTTTTCACTCTCTATTTATTCATTACATTTAAGGTTATAAAATTTCTTTTGAATACTGCCATAGCCATATCCTAAAAAAAAGGTGTCTTTTTTTTGTTATCACTTTGTTTTTCTTTTAATTAGTGTGATTAATATGATTTCTATATTATGGAATCTTATTGAAGTATGTGTAGTCTAATACATGTAACATCTTTGAAATGTTTCATGGGTATTTGTAAAGATTTCATGTTTTCTTTTGTGTATGGATATCTGTCACTACACTCATTTTTTTAAATTTATTGAAGAGATCTACTTTTCCTATGACTACTTGAGGAAGATGTAGAAACAATTCCCTTGATGGATTTCTTAAAAGTTGGTATTATATTATTCCAGTTTTTGCATTATGTATTTTAAAGCTTTGTTGTTAATTGCACAGAACTATGCAGTTAACTATGACTATTTCTTGCATCTCTAATAGACTATACCCCTTTTTTGACATAAAAATCCTCCATTACCTTTTTAGTATTTTTTCTTTAAATTATATCTTTTTGATACTGATATTGCTTTACCTATTTTTATTTTGTTAATCTTGTTTCATTTGAGTTTTTTCCATTCCTATATTTTCAACCTTCATGTCTAAGCTGGCTCTCACATAAAGAGTATAAAACTGGGGGAACTGTGGACATATATTTAATCTAATCCAAATATCTAATATTTCCCTCTCTTTTATGATTTTAACCCATGAACATTTATTAAGTTTACTGACATTTGTGGTTTTGTTCCTGCTACCTTACATTGTCTGTTACTATATCAAGTTTTTTTTAAAAATTTTCTCCCTTTCATTGTATGAATCAAATTTTCTTTGTTACATTTTCTTTTATTTTCTGATTTAGAAACTGTGTACCTGGGATATAGTCATATAATGGTAACATTTCATTTCTTACATTTAAATATGTGTGTGTGTGTGCGTGCACATACATGTGTACATTCAGCATCCACTGTCTCCCTTCTACAAAACTAGAAGTTTAGCATGCTTTCACTTTTTATCTGATCTATCATCTGGTCCCAGTCCCACACCCTTCCCCCTTCCTTTCATGTTAAAATGATCTGTGACTTTAATTCCAGACTTTTAAAAACAGCATTATGCACTGTATATTATTTAGATTTAAACATAAAATTTGCCTGACATTTGGTGCACTTCAAAAATTTTGCTTTCTCTATTGTATTAATTTCTTCAGAGATGTCTAAGTCCTTTTCTGTTTGAAAATGTGTTAATTTTACCTTTCACTCAATGCTATATATAGAAGTCTAGGTTCACAATAACTTCCTCAGCCCCTGATAATATTCTTTGATTGTTTTGAGACATCTAATGTTGACGACAAGTCTGATGACAAACCAATTCTCACTCCTTTTGGGGTAAGCTATTTATTTTCTCTTTTCTTTCACTTTACTTCTCTACTTTTTGTCTTTTTCTCTGAGTCTGGAAGTTTCTTTGGATGTGACAATATATAATTTTTTTTTTCTTCAGAAAATTTCCCAGTGTCTGAAGGATTCTTTCAAAGTTAATTGTTTTTATTTTTTCATTCAACAGATATCTTCTTTTTCTACTATCACCATCATTATTTCTTAAACATTTATTGACTTATTTTCTTTCTGGAAGTTCTATTAGATAGATATTAGACCTTCTGAATTGTACCTCCATGTCTCTTAATTTTTCTTCTTCACTTTCCATTTCTTTCTTTCATTTCTTTTTTGGTGCTACTTTCAACATTGTCTTCCATGCTAGTAATATGGCCTGGACCATGTATATTCATTTTTTCAGATCTTCAATTGACTTTTAAAAAATATCTGCAGTTAAAAATTGAATTTGCAGCATCTTTATTTTTTTTCTCTGATTACTCTGTTTCCTGGCAGTGTTACTCTCTTAGAGGATGCAGTATTCTCTTTATTCTTTCCAAATATATTAGTGAGAATTTTAAGTTCAATTTTTCCTGTTCTCTACATTGTTTTTGTTTCTTTTGGGTTCATCTTGATCCTCGTTTTTCTGTGTTTTGAGCTTCTGTCATGTGTCTAGTGAGCATCTTGTCAGCTTATGTTTATGAGAAGAGGACTCGGGACAGTGTGGGTAGCTAGCAGGTGGTTCTGTAGGTTCTGTTGGTCTGATACTCCACGGGCCTCACCATGGAGTGGGAAGGATGCTTGCTGGCTCTTTAGTGAGGAGGACTCCAGGGCAGTTGGATTCCCCATAAGGATGTGCAGTGTGTGGTAGGCGGGCAGAAGCGGGGGTGGGGGGAGGTGGGGCAGGCTGTGACTTACCTGCCTTCCTCCCCACCCTGTCCCCATCCACTGGGTGTTCATTCATTCAGTGGGAGATTCAGGGCCTTTGCCTTCCTAGCAGGGCAGCATTTCTGTTTTCTTCCTCAATCTCTCAGAAATTACTTCAAGCTCTTCTCTGCTTCTTTTCAAGCCCTAGGGCATTTTTTAGGCCAGGTGCACCATGTCTTCATAAGGTGGCATTTGGTGCTTGGCTTTGGGGATGCGATTCTCTTCTGCTGCTATATTTTCCTTCAGTCCTGGGTTTCTCTGGATCAATTCATTTCTTTCAAGTTGTTTCCTCACAGTGTGTTTGGTCTCCTCCTATCAATCTGATCCCATCTGTTTTCCATCTTCCAGGAATATCTCAAAATTTCATGCTGACGACTCTTTTTCTTATTTTCCAATGCCATTAGGAAATTGTTCTATATGAAAAATTTTATGCCATTTCTAGGATTTAGGAGTGGTCGAGAAGTAGAGTATATAGGGCCAGTTTGCCACCTCGAAACAATCCACTGCTATTTGTATTAAAAATATTGACTCTCGGGGTTTTAATATTCAATGGAGTTTTCTGGATGGTCAAACATACCATAGGAAAGTAATGATCATTTTTTATTTCTAATATTTATAGTTCTTACTTGATTTTCTTGGCTAGTTGCACTGGCTCAAACTTCTGGAACAATATTCAAGAACTGTGGTGACAGGGCATCTTTACTTCTTTAGTTTGTTTTAAATTTTGATGAAAATGCCGCTAGTGTTTTACCATAAAACATGCTTTGGGGTTTTTTTGAGATAGGTATTTTGATGGACTTACTTTTGTATTACCAAACATTTTTTAAAAAATCACAAATGAGTCCCTAATTTTGTTAGAGGCCTTTTAGATATCTATCAAAATGTGCATGTGGATCTTGTTCTCTGGCCTATTACAGTAGATTTCTGAATATTGTGTCATCCTTTCTGAAGCCTAGGAAGTGTTGCTAGGGGATGATCTTTCCTAAAATTGTAGGCATCATCCTTGACCTACTCACCGTGTAATTTCTTCTCTTCTCTGGAGAAGGCAGACTCTCCTGGTAATATGCATTCGTGTGTTCACATTGTGTCATGGGTATATCATGGATGAGAGGAAATTATCCTAAAGCCCTTCACTCCATTGAATCTAAATGGTGAGCACTTCGTCAATGATTGCTGAACTTAAGGGGACTACTTATTTAGTCTTCTGGGGTTTGTTGTAAAAATCCAAATATTCCAGGAGAGAAAATACTTTGAAAGTGTTTATAACCTATGACTTGGCTTTCCACTCCTAGAGCAAGGCCTACAGCCAAGTGTACCAGACCTACAGAATCACCAGATATCCCAGGAAGAAAGCTTGCGTCCACTTCTTCATGAGAGTGCATCTTCATTTGTCTACTTCTGTTATGTTTTGGAACGTGGCTTTGTGCTCAGCCCTGTGGTTGGGGACTGACAGAGGTGGGAGGTGGAGGGGGTGTTCCTTGGGGGGGGGGGGTGTGCCTGGGCCATCTAGGAAACCACTGTTCCCTTCACAACCATCCCCAAAGCACCACTGCTGAGAACCGCCCTATAATCAAATGTACGCAATTAAAACACTTCCATCATTATACAGCTTATTATTATTTTAAACTCATTTCTTTCATTCTAATCCAACTAAATATATATAGCCCCCAAATTTAAAAAAAGTGTTACAGATTGATGTTTGCTGAATGGAGGTAGGTTTCCTTTCATTTCAGCTTTCTCTTCAAAAATAACTTTTATGCTTTTCTGATTAGAAGAACAAACACTTGCCCATAAAATAACTTGGAAAATATATAATAGACATTAGAAGACAAATAATCTTATCCCGCCCCCCACAAAGATAATTGTTTGTTAAGAATTTATTTCCTTTCATTGTTTTATATACATATATTTTTTTTTCTTTTACAGAATTGGAATCAAACTGTAATCATAGTTTTCTGTTTCACTTAAATTTTTTTCCTGAGCATTTTCCCATCCTCTGAAATATTTTTTGAAAGCATGATTTCAATACATTGTATTCGTAGCAGCGCTGATTTAAACATTCTCCTACTCTCGGACATTTAGGTCAACTCTGTTTTTTGTTGCCAGAAGTAGCATTTCAGTACAGTTTTGTCTTCATCACTGATAGCATTCTAGGTTTGTTCTAGGAGTGGAAAACTGAGTCATAGGTTATAAATATTTTTGAGACTTTTGATATGTAATGCCAAACTGCTTTCCAAAAAAATACTACCAACTTACAGCCTTTCCAATACTACATATAAGAATATTCTTTATCTGTTGCCAGCAGCAGATGTTGTCATGAAAGACACACACATATGTACATATACACACGTGCGTGCATGTGTGTGGCCTATTTTATAGGCAGTAAATGTTGTTACTGTTGTTCTAAATCAGATTGCACCCAAGACAGACAACATAAAGGAAACTTGGGTGAACAAGATAAGATGAGAACTGGCTGGGTAGATGAGTCCACAGTGTGAGGTCGGGGCAGGAAGAGGGCAGGGCTTTCCCGGAGAAGGCGCCGTTGGCCTGGGTCGGAGAAGAAGCAGTGTGTTCCCTCTCCTAATGTGCTCACATCTGGGGAGGCTTTGGCGTGAGCCTGCTCACCGCAGCTTGCCCCATCCCGCCCCATCCAAGCAGGACTCCCAACATGCCCTCTGCTCCTCGGTGTCCTTGCCAGGCACGGAGAAGCCATCAGTGGCCCGGGGAGCTCAGTGGAGAGGAAAGAAAGCCGAGCAGAGAGGGGACAGAGTTCTCTCCGGTGCTTCTTCTTGAGCAGAGGCCAGACTGTGCTGCTGGGCCCAACATGAGTCACCGCCTGGTCCTCGCAGAAGCTGGGGACCTAGGGTGCTGGGCACCTAGGCTGCATGTGACACTACCAGAGATGTCACGGGGAATGCTTGTGAGTGGCTGAGAACAGAATCTGGCTTAATGCTTCTAACAAGTTAATGTTTGTGCTCATGGGCTCTGTGCACATTTAAGAATTAATTAAATCCTTTAAGGAAGTCATTTATGTTTGAGACCAAAGAAGACACTGAGGGGCCAGAGCTCCCCAAAGAAGAAGCCCAACCACACAGCCCTGCGCCTTGGCAGGCCCCGCAAGACCGACTTTCCCGCAGTCAGATCCACAGTGCACGCAGATGTCTTTAACCCGTTCTTTCCACAAGGCTCCTGGGGCGGCATATTAAACTCGAGTTATTTTCAATTTCATCTAAGGTGTCTCTATCCAATGCAGTTTCTTCAAAGTCTGCAATGTGGGATTCAAAATCTCTCAGCATCATCAAAGTCTTAGGAAAATATATTACCAGGAAGTGGAGCTGCTACTTGTGTGTTAATTACAACAAGCCCGACTGCTGCACAGATAATCTCCAGCGTCAGAAGCATCGCTCAGGCAATATCAGGAAAAACAGAATCTTTTAAAAAAACATCCTAAATTCTCTCTTTCACCCTTTGAGGAAAAAAAACGTGGTTCATTGTGCAGCTAAAACTCATCTATTTAGTTGTTCTTATAAAGATTTCACTGATACTTGAAATGTTCCTCTCATGAAAGAGAAAAACCAAGGTAAATTTTCAGGATCCAGTCTCAGAACTGCTTTGCTATTTTCAGTCCTTCTCTGCTTTTTCAGAGGAAACCCTGTGGATCACCCACTAGGGCCAGATTCTGGGTGTCAGGAGATTTTGACATGGTTAAAAGTTGATCATGGGTATTTGTTTTTTGGATGGTTTCATAGTCTGTCCTTCGCTTGTGAGCTGAATCCAGTGTTTGCAACACACAGGATTCTTCTCTCCCGTGAACTTGGAGGGGAGCAGGCATCTCTCATGATGAGGTCCCCAGGGAAGGGCCTGGAGGCCAGTCACTTGCCAAGGCCTCAGGAGAGCCAGGGCACCCTGTCCTCCCAGGAACAAAGAGCAGACCCATGACCCAGATAGCATTCATAGGCTTTGGAGGCAATAAAGGTCAAAGACAGGAATGTGGAGGGCCCAAGAGACAGAGAAGGGAGGAGTATATTTTCAAATTAAGTTTTTTTTATTTAATGGGGAGGAAAGGTCAGTTTATTTCCCACTTACCCAGAACTTCTAAAGGGAGTCCTTATCGACTCTGATCGGAAGGTCCTCACTGGATAAAGAGGGCCTGTGTGGACCACAGAGAAGCCCGACATTGGGGTGTCCACGGCAACTTCAGGGGATACAGGGACTCCCCCATCAACTAGCGGAGATCACAGGGTGAGAGAGCTACTCTTCACTGCCCCCCAGCTCCCCAGGGGGAAGCCCCGCTGGCTCCTGTGTGTCCCCAACACCCTCTACCCTTCTCAGCTCCCTCTGTAAGAGAGAGCAGGCCTCAGGCCAGAGCCTGCTGCAGGCAGCAGTGCTCAGCCAGAATTTAATAACATTGTTCTCATTTTATTTATTTTTATAATTACCTTTAATTTAGAGCAAGCGATACAAATTTCCATTTAGGGTAATGATATAGTTTCTTTTTAAATGCATTAAAGTAAAAAATAGTGAATTAATTAAAAAAATATTAGCAGGGGTACAAAAACACGGCAAAAGCGAGAAGGTGGTTTTATTGCTGAGCAGCTCGGTGGTGAAAAGCGAGGGGAAGGGATCTGTGTTGCCTGCAACTGGGACGCGGCATTTTTTTTTTTTTTTTAATTTTCTGAAACAGGTGAAGAGATCCTGAGCTACTGGAGAGTTTAGGATTTTAGGCAGCAGAGCTCTGAAGGAAAACCCCTGAAGACAAGACCCATTGACCCCAGAGGTTTAAAATGGGTCCAAGTCTCAGGAAAATGCACTGGAAAGATCCCTGATAGAGCAGTCCCTGTCCTCAGTAAGACTGTTAGTTTCCTAGAAAGGACTAAATGTGCCTGGAAAGCCTGAAGACCCTGTTGCCAGAGAAGAGCTTTACAAGATGTTAAGCAATATATGATGGATTCTGATTACCACCCCCCACCCTCACCTTTCTCTAAACTGACACCTCCTCACAGTACTACTTCCCTTGGGGGCACTGACTGTATTTTTCCTGCTCTCAGCATTGATATCAGGCCAAGACTCTCGTCTCTTTTAGAGGAAACTTCTCCAGGCTCATCTTCACAGTCCTCATATTACCTAACACATAAAGATGCTAATTCACTCCATCCATCCTTCCATCTACATATCTATCCTTCCATCAATCCATCCAGCTACCCAAATATCCATCCATCATCCATCCATCAATCCATCCTTGTTTTTGTCCCTCCATCTAGTCAATAAATATTTGTTGAGTGTTCTGTATATTTCACAAAGTCTGCTGCAGTGCCCCCAGCATGCAGGTGGGCATCAGGGATATAGCAACAATAGCAGGAGACATTGTTTCTACCCTGACAAAATTTATGGTAATAGGGGAGGCAGAAATTAAAGCAGTGGCTGTTCTGTGCTAGGGTAAATGAATGAATGAGTTAAGAAAGGGATCTGGAAATCCCTTTTCTGTCTCACTGCCGGGCATTGGGGCTTGTGGAGTCCAGGGGTCCTGGGGGTGAACAAGCAATTTTGTAGATCAGAGGTTGCACACGAGGGTC
The DNA here is from genome assembly GCF_023699985.2 of Odocoileus virginianus. NCBI lineage: Eukaryota > Metazoa > Chordata > Mammalia > Artiodactyla > Cervidae > Odocoileus > Odocoileus virginianus. Next base: position 20,244,221 of record NC_069693.1, on the reverse strand, counting down.
CCTGGCCAGCTGGGTTTCTTGGAGTGAGATGACAGACACTGTAGAGCTTGCTCATCTGTCCCCAGCCACTGAGGCCTGCCCAGCCTGTGTGAAGGGCAGGCAAGGGCAGGGTTCCCTCCCGGGGGCTCCAGCAGGAGCAGGGCTGCCAGCCACGGCAGCTGTGGCAGGGCATGGGGCAGGGGAGTGGTCGCTGCAAAGGGCGGCGGGAAGGTGGGGGCAGGTGGGCCAGTGGACAAGCAGGAACATGATGGGTATTCAAGGGGAGGCCAGACTCCCTGCCAGCCGACTGAGTGTGGCCTCTGAAGCCAGACACGGAGCAAATTTCCTCGGGCCTGGGTGACACATTCTCCACCCGGTCCGATGTGCTTTGCCAGGGGCCTGGGTTGCCTCCTCGCTGGCGTGAGTACATGCTGCGGGTGGGGAAGGATTGCTCCCGGTGGCCACCCTGCGGCTTAGCCAAGGCCAGCCGAGGGACACTGTCTCCAGGCCGCAGGGATGGCTGGGGACGAGGCCTGGCTGCAGCTCATTTTCATTCTCCCTTTAGTACTCCGCCTGCTCCAGGATGCCCCGCTTCAGGTTCCATGTGTCTGGATGCCCTTGTGTCCCTGGCATGCACACAGGAGGCTGCAGGGGGCCCTGTGCTTGGAGCAGGGGCACTGCGTGGAGTCTGGTCTCTCTGGGGCTCTCTGCACAGTGAAAAGGAGGCCAGGAACCCTTACAGTGCAGGGTGGGCAGGGAGAGCAAGGGGAATGAGGTAAGTGAGGAGGTGCTCTGTGAACCACAGAACGCGGAGCACTCCAGGGCTTCGCTTTCCTTCATCAGCCAGTAGACGTCTTTATTGAGCGTACATAGTACAGTAGGCTGAGCACTCAGATTACGGGGCATCTTTGGAATCTCAGGAAGCTGGGGGGCACCCCTGGGAAAGTGACGTTGGGCTATAGATGTGCAAGGTGCCGATGGTGGGGCGGGGAGAGGATTGCTATAGAAAGAATAGCATGTGCAAAGGCTCTCTGCTGAGAGAACCTATGAAATCCACACAAACTTTCTGAAGACTTCTGAACTATCATGAGTAAACAGATAAAATCATTTTTCCCTTGAAGCAAACAAGGAAAGCCGTATGGGAAAGACCCAGTGGTGGAATCCCAGATCCCTTGGCAAATGGCACGGAGATGGCTGAGCAGGGTGAGAAAGGCATTCTTGGTGCCTGTTGTGCTTATTTTGTGTTCAGGGGAAGCAGGAGAAGGCTCAGTCTCCCTCTTCCCTTCACACCAGACAGTTCTACAAGTACCCAAGCCAGTGGGTGGCTCGGGACTTTAGGGTGTGCATGGAACCTTCTGGACATTCCAGATCTAGATTTGAATAAACTCAGTGAAAGAGAGCAAAGATGGGAATAAATTGTCATGATTCTGGGCAGGGGACTGGATGAGCAGAAGAGAAGCTGAGAGGTGGGGTGGCGTGGGGTGGACTGGAAGAGAGGATGGGGTCTTTCATTAACCAAGACTCATTTGGTTTCAAGTAACAGAAAATCCAGCCCAAACCAGCTTAAAGCACCAGGATGCAAAGTATGTAAATAGTTCAGCTTCAGGTGTCATTTGATCAAGGAGCTCAAATTATGTTACTTAGCGGCTGACTTCTCTCTTCTGCCTCTTTGGCACTTGTCCCAAAATGCTACATCTCCACCATCAGCAGTTTCAGACTCTTGGTAGCAAAATGGCTGCTAAAGCTCCAGGCCTCTCTGGAGTGTGTCTGAAGCACCGGTAGCTCACTCACAAGCCCTAGCTCTTACTCTCATTATTAGGTCATGTGCTGAGCCTTGAATTTATCACCAAGGCCAGGGTTTGGAATATTCTGATTGGCTCAAATGAAGCCCACAATCAGGATCTGAGGTTTGGCTGCATTCCACTCAAACGCCAGGACTAAGGAGGAAGAGAGGACTTCCCTCATGCAGGGACAGTGGTGAGTGTGGGTGGAAGGAGATGGATGCCTGTCCAAGTGTCTGCAGTTGGTGGAGGAGTTTGCACCTGGTTAACTCTGCTCCCCAGTGGTACGGGCAGGAAACCAGCCCCATGAGTGTGCAGAAGTCCCAGATCCCGATAAAAGTCACGAGCCTGAGAGTGGTATTTATGGGAAGCCCCTTCCCAGACAGAGGGCTGGCTTCCCCCTCCCAGCAGAGCTGTGGTGGTGGGGCCAGTAACATACCCCAGCTGGGCGTGGCTGTGGGAGGCCCCTCAGAGGTGATCTACTTTGGCAAGATCTTTGTCACACTCCAGGGAGCTACAAACAGGTAATGCTTGGCTTCCCCAGGCCTGTGTTATGAAAAGCTTGAGTTACAAAACGCTCTGGCTATTAAAAACCTGCTACTGACTTTAACGGCAATAAAATATCTGCTGTTTATGAGTAATTAGCCACTTCTGAAAAAGAGCTCTATTCCTTTAAATTTATGGGGTGCTTTGATTTATGCATTTCATGGGGGGATGTCTTGTTACATCACATCAACCTGATGTAATTTGATGCAAATCAAACACATGAACGGGCGAATGGAAGCATTCTCTCCTGCCTCCTGAAGACTGTTTCTAAATGGGGGGTATCTATGGCCTCTGCTCCATCTTTGCTCTTCTTGCTTTCTTGGGAAAGACTTGGGGAGATCCTGAGCTTCTTCCATCCTGGGAGTGCTGGTTGCAGCCCCTGACCGCCTTCCTGGGAGGATCTCACACCCCCGAGGGTGGCACAGACTCAGCAGCAGCTGGTTCATGAGCTTCATGCCATGCTCCAAGCTCTGCAGAGGCTGGGAGGCCCCAGGCTGCCAGACTTCCTGATTGTTCGGACCCCAAGAATGGTCAATACACACAGGACATGATATAATCAAGTGTCTAATTTTATATTATCTGATTGGAGAAGGAATTATGAAAAAAAAAAGAGAGATTGATGAGTTTGGGATCTGGTGGTAGAAGGTGTATTATGGAAGTCTTCTGGTAGCTCCTGGCCCCTATTTGGCTGCTGAGGGGGCAGAGGCAAAGACATTCCAGAATTTGTTGGTTGCCCTGCCCATCTATTTATTTGTGCATTATTTCTTCTTTCATCCACTCAGTCAGCCAGCCAACATTTACTTGCTGCTGCTGCTGCTAAGTTGCTTCAGTCGTGTCTGACTCTGTGCAACCCCATAGACGACAGCCCACCAGGCTCCTCCGTCCCTGGTATTCTCCAGGCAAAAACACTGGAGTGGGTTGCCATTTCCTTCTCCAAGGCATGAAAGTGAAAAGTGAAAGTGAAGTCACTCAGTCGTGTCCGACTCTTAGAGATCCCATGGACTGCAGCCCACCAGGCTCCTCCGTCCATGGGATTTTCCAGATAAGAGGACTGGAGTGGGGTGCCATTGCCCTCTCTGCAACATTTACTTAGCATCTACTAAATTTCTTCATTGCTTATACAGACACATATCTACTAATTTGCTATGTAACTTTGGGAGGGGTCATCATTTATCTTCTGGTGTCAGTTTACCTATCTGTTAAATAGGCACATCAAGCTAAGTGAGTAGGAGCTGGATGATCTCTGAGGTTTCCCTAGTTTTGCTACCCTGCTACCATCTGTGCATCCCTTCCCTCAAGAAGCACATCTGTGAAAAGGGAGGAGATGCCAGAGCTCATGCATGGAGTAGGGACACGCCCCCCAAGCAGTTGAGGAGAAGGTAGGAAGTGAGATTGGGTCAGACTGCAGTGGCCATTTGGTGGAAGCCTTTGGCATGAATTCTTATTTGTGGCACAGGGACAACGGTGCAGGTTGGTCTTTGCCTTAAGTGGAGAGAGCCACGGGAGCAGGAGAGTGCACAGAGAAACAGGCTGGCATCAGGCATGGGGCTGTGTAAGTGGAGCCAGATGGTTGGGTCCAGCTGTACCCACCACACACAAGCCACTGCCCAGCAGACTGGCTTCCTTGGCAGGACTCTGATGCTTTCTAATAGTTTCCTCTGGGTGTAGCCAAAAGTGTGAGCTTCGTCTTCTCACACTGAGGCCTCTTCTTGGGAAAGCACTTTCTAGAAGGCTTACCCTCCCAGGCTGGCTTGCTTGAAGCCACAGTTGATGGTGTCCAAGACTCGCACCGTAGCTCTGAGTCCTTCCTTTGGAAGGAAGCTGTGGTTGGAGCAAGGTGGCCTCACCATCCTCCACGCTCCGCCTTGGCTGTGCCACGGTCTCATGGAGAAGGCTGCGGGTTCTCACAAGGCCTGGGCGTAGCTTTTCCTGTAACGAGATTAAAATGGAGCCTTGCTATTGTTTTGAATCTTTTTTGCTTTCTAGTCAAGAGTGACATTTTTATGGTTATTAGCCAAATTCCATTTCTTCTGTGAATTGCCTGTTTCTCATGCCTTTTGTCCAGATTTCAAATGGGGGTGTTCAACTTTTCCTCATTAGCTGCAAACACTTTTTAAAAGAAAAAAGATAAGGTGATTAACCCCTTGACTACCACACAGGCCTGGGGAGCATCTGACTTCCAGTGGGGGAATGGTGACTGCCCAGGACTGCTTGGTTGTAGGCGTGATGGAGACTGGGCGGTGTGGATGTGTGGATGGCCACTGAGGTGGTAGAAGAAGAGGCAGCAGGCAGCAGTGGAAGCCTCTACATAGAGCTCCTCCCCGCTGTGCCAGATGCCACTGCAAGGACTTTATATAAATTACTGGGTCCCATCGGAAGAACTGTACAAAAAAGATCTTCGTGACCCAGGTGATCCCGATGGTGTGATCACCAAACTAGAGCCAGACATCCTGGAATGCGAAGTCAAGTGGGCCTTAGGAAGCATCACTATGAACAAAGCTAGTGGAGGTGATGGAATTCCAGCTGAGCTATTTCAAATCCTAAAATATGATGCTGTGCAAGTGCTGCCCTCAATATGCCAGCAAATTTGGAAAACTCAGCAGTGGCCACAGGGCTGGAAAAGGTCAGTTTTCATTCCAATCCCAAAGAAAGGCAATGCCAAAACTACCACACAATTGCACTCTTCTGACACGCTAGTAAAATAATGCTCAAAATTCTCCAAGTCAGGCTTCAACAATACCTGAACCATGAACTTTCAGATGTTCAAGCTGGTTTTAGAAAAGGCAGAGGAACCAGAGATCAAATTGCCAACATCTGCTGGATCATTGAAAAAGCAAGAGAGTTCCAGAAAAACATCTATTTCTGCTTTATTGACTATGCCAAAGCCTTTGACTATGTTGTTGACTTTCACAATAAACTGTGAAAAATTGTTAAAGAGAGGGGAATACCAGATCACCTGACCTGCCTCTTGAGAAATCTGTATGCAGGTCAGGAAGCAACAGTTAGAACTGGACATGGAACAACAGACTGGTTCCAAATAGGAAAAGGAGTACATCAAGGTTGTATATTGTCACCCTGCTTATTTAACTTATATGCAGAGTACATAATGAAAAACGCTGGGCTGGATGAAGCACAAGCTGGACTCAAGATTGCCGAGAGAAATATCAGTAACCTCAGATATGCAGATGACACCACCCTTAAGGCAGAAAGTGAAGAAGAACTAAAGAGCCTCTTGAGAGTGAAAGAGGAGAGTGAAAAAGCTGGCTTAAAGCTCAACATTAGGAAAACTAAGATCATGGCATCTGATCCCATCACTTCATGGCAAATAGATGGGGAAACAGTGGCAGACTTTGTTATTTTGGGCTCCAAAATCACTGCAGATGGTGACTGTAGCCATGAAATTAAAAGACGCTTACTCCTTGGAAGGAAAGTTTTGACCAACCTAGACAGCATATTAAAAAGCCGAGACATTACTTTGCCAACAAAGATCTGTCTAGTCGAGGCTACAGTTTTCCCAGTAGTCATGTATGGATATGAGAGTTGGACTATGAAGAAAGCTGAGCACCGAAGAATTGATTCTTTTGAACTGTGGTGTTGGAGAAGACTACTGAGAGTCCCTTGGACAGCAAGGAGATCAAACCAGTCAATCCTAAAGAAGATCAGTCCTCAGTGTTCATTGGAGGATCTGATGTTGAAGCTGAAACTGGAATACTTTGGCCACCAGATGCAAAGAGCTGACTCATTTGAAGAGACCCTGATGCTGGGAAAGATTGAAGGTGGGAGGAGAAGGGGACGCCAGAGGATGAGATGGTTGGATGGCATCATCAACTCAATGGACATGAGTTTGGGTAAACTCTGGGAGTTGGTGATGGACAGGGAGGCTTGGCATGCTACAGTCCATGGGGTTGCAAAGAGTCAGACACAACTGAGCGACTGAACTGAACTGAACTGATCCTCCCAGTAATCTTATTATTGCCCTGTATCACAGATCGGTAACTGAGGAAGTACCACCTTGGAGCTCGTGGGCCTTCAGGTCTTTTGAAATAAGACACAGTTCACTTTTTGCAGTGGAAAGCATGTATCATGTCATACAGAGTCCCAGGAAAGAGATTCCTCCGGGGCCCCAAAGATTTCACTAGCCACCGGGCCGTTGACTGTGGGTGCTTCTGAATGCTGTTTGCTGCTTGTTTAGATCGTGCCTCCACACCAAGCTCCTGAAGCTGAAAAATGCTCTGTGTCTTCCAAAAGCCTGTCCTTGGGAAGTAACTCTGGTCCTCCTGAGGTGAGGGCGGGGAGACACTGGTGTCATGATTGTGACGATCAAGTACAGCCTGTCCAAGGTGGGGGGGCGGACCAACTGCCGGCTGACAGCCCTGGACCCATGCACACTAAAGGCATGTTCTCGCCTGTGAAAAGAGAAACGTTCGTTTTTAACGTCTCCCCTAGAGTTCGGCATCAGTGAAGTTCAACTCCAGTCATTCTGTGATTGGTGAAGGTTCAGGCTCAGGGCTTGGCTGGGAGGTCCCTTCCTTGCCAGCTGGGCCACAGCGGCATGAATCAGGACAGAGGAGCTGAGCAGGGGGCCACCTGGCCAGCCTCCTCGGCTGATGCTTGGGAAGCTGTGGCTCCCAGAGGGGCTGGGGCCCTCCAGGCCAAGAATTGTCTAGGCTGAGGTGCGGGTGTGTGGTTCCAGAGAGTGGAGGGGGTGGAGGCTCTGTTCTAACAAGTGGGATGGGCTGTTGTGTCCAGACCTGCTACACGGGAGACGCCCACTGGGAGAGCAGGTGGGTGCCCCTGCCCTGGGGGGAGTCAGCTACGTGCAACCCCCCAGGCTTGCTCTTCTCGGCCTGGGAAGGTTGCTCTGTGGGGCTGCACATCGCCAGGATAAGGCATGCTCTGTGGCTCCCTCACTCCTAACTGTGGGGGTGATGGGTTCCCGGGGTCTGGGAGGGAAGTGTCAACAGAGGTTCAGAGTAGGGGCGAGGGGAGTGCCGGTGTCCTCCTGACAATAGACCTGCTACGAGGGAGATGTGGTCACTGCGCTCCGAAGCCTCCGGGTCTCCTGACCCTTTTGTGAGTGGGCAGTACTCAGAGGTTATCAGTCTCTGTGGCTGATGTTTTGGGTCCCTGTGCCCTCTTGCTGGGGAGCAGTCTGAGCCTTTTCTCTGCAGGGCCTGGCACAGTACCTGGCTCATGGTGGGTCATCAGGAAATGCTGAATGAATGAATGGATGGATGGATGTTTGCATGAGCAGGTAGACTGAAGGAGGCAGAGCAGTCAGTAAACAATATGGGTTTATAAAGAGCAGGTTGAGGGGTTTGGAGTCCATTCAGCTAGAATCTGTAGGTACATATTATGTGTGAAACCTTTTGTTTGGGTCAGATATTGGTCCCTGGAGGTCTTAGACAGGATGGCAGGAGTGAGACAGGGACCCAGATAATCCACCATGAGACGGAGTGGGATTAGCTCTTCACAGAAGGTATGAAGGCTGGGGTTGGAGGTGGCTGCATGGACAGTGACATTTGACATAAGGCTCCATCCATGGGACAAACTTCTTACCTGGCTTGTGCCCTGAGGAGCGGAGAGCATGGCCTGCCCTGGTGACCCGGGAGTGGCCTGTGGTCTTTCTTCCCTGGGTCCCCTTCTCTCCTCCATGAGAACTGCTGTCTGCCAGGCCTGCAGCATTTGTTGCTTGGTCTGTTCATTCATTTATTCGTTCATTCCCTAATTCAATCATTTATACTTTTGGCAAATATTCATTGAGCCTGGCTCTGTGCTGGAGGTGCCCCAGTGAAGCCGATGGTCATGGTCCTTGTCTTCAGGGGGCTTCTGGTCAAGTGTACAAACAGAGCCAACCCAGTGTGTAAGCCACTGTAAGGGGCTCCTTCAGCCAGGAGGAGCCCTGTGGAGCAGGCACCGGGGCTCCACCCTGGGCCTGGGACATCGAGGACGGCCCCCTGGGTGAGGTGGCATTTAATCTACCCACAGAGGACAGGGCAGGGAGAGTGTGCCAGACAGAGGGACTGAGACGCACATAAGACGCACATCTGCTCGCTCAGAAAAGGGAGTCCTCTCTCCCAATTCCGACAGGTTTGGACAAGAGTTGGCAGAGGGTGCTCCCTCCCAGGTGGCGCTAGCGGTAAAGAACCTGCCTGCCAACCCACTCCAGTACTCTTGCCTGGAGAATCCTGGTGAGCTACAGCCCATGGGGTCACACAAGGTTGGACACAACGAGTGACTTAGCATGCACACATTCGCTCCGTCCTCAAGCACGTGTGAACTGCTGGAAATTCATCCTCTTCCCCAGAGGCCACCTGCATGTGGTGGTGACACCCATTGCTGGGATAAGAGCCTGGCCCAGCCTTCCCTCCTCTCCCAGGAGTCTGGCTCGGCAGAAGCAGGCCAGGCAGCCTGGTGACCTGTACAGGAGCTGGAGATGTTGAACTGGGGACCTGAAGGGCCACGAAGGAGTGAGTTCTGGCTTGGCCTTGTCTGGGCCCCGTCTAGTGGTCTGAGCCCAGTGGTTGCAGGCAGCCGAGGCCCCACTGGTGCGCCTGAATTTTTGCTCAGTAAGGATTGTGTGTACTTAGGAGATGATGTGTATCTGAGCTTATGTCTTCGACAGGTGCCCCTGTGAATGAATCTCCCTGGGCTGGCTTCTATGAATATTTCACAGTCAGGCCCTCTTTGATCACTCTTGCATATGTGCATTCTACATTATATTTAGTTTTGCACTGAATCAAATCTGAGGCTTCTGTGAAACGAAAATAAACTCTTCGACACGATATCATAGTCCAGAAGGGCTCAGACTTAAACGGCTTTAATCAGGGGTGAAAGGGTGATGAGGTGTAGCTGAGCACCCTGCCCTCTGTGGGGCATCCTGTGGGTCACAGTCCCCCAATTGTTCTAGGGCAGCAACTCTGTGCTGAGGCTGAGCAGGGAGCCAAGGTAGGTTAGTAGGGGATTAAATATCTAACTTCCTGTCATGATGAAGTCTGTTTAAAAAGGAAACGAGAAAGCCAGTGAGAGCGAAATAATCAATACACTTCATGACAACTGCTGGTATCTTTCTCGGTTTTGTGATATTTCAAAAGTTAGGGCAGTCACTAAAAGCTTATATATATAGTTTTAGTTGCTTTCCCTGATGGGGTGGACACAGTTCAGATAAATCAATTACATCAAATTAGGGGATCATTTCCTTCCCAAATCATCCCATCTGGGAGGAATGGAAACACCACTTGATGGCTGAGATCCTAGGGGGAGAGGCCTGGGCTGTGACTCACAACATGCTGTCCATTTTTGTGATACTCTAGGCCATCTTCCTCTCCTGCAGTGTGATCATCAGAAGCTAGATGACAGCTCTGAGTAGGACTGGGTCCTCCAGGAGCTACAGGCGGGGCTGAGAAGATGCTTACTCTCAGAAAGCCCCACAGCAGAAGAAGTGTGACCTCTGATAACCGTGCAGTATGGCACCACCAATGTCTTAACCATTCCAGAGAAATAGCATGGGAGCTATGGGGATTGAGTGATCGCCTCCAGCCTGGGGCAAATCCAGGAAGGCTTCTTGGAGGAGGCAACATCAGGAAGGTGCATGGAAGGTAGATTTGGCCTGCCACCCTTGGAGAGGCTTGTGTGGGCTGCCAGGATTTTTGGAGTGACCCTTCTTCCACTTGTTTTGCTGTTACAAAGAGGAAGAGGGGAGACCAATGCCTTCTTCCAAACTCTAAGTATCCTTTTCTGTCTCATGCACAGGTAACCCTCACCAAGGTGAGAACTTCAGCCCTTACATGTTTGGTTTGTGGTCCAGGAGTTTATTTTCACCTTCTATTTTTCTAAAAACTAGAAGATTTTGAAGAATATTTATCTCCTCTGATCCACATTTGGTAGAAAACTGCTCATGTGTCACAGCAGTGCTATGAGGCATGTGTGTTAGGTGATGACTCCAGTGGGGGCTTCTTGAGCCCCTGTTTTGCCCCAGATATAAACTCCATGCTCCATAGATTGACACTGAAGTCTGCGCTTGGCCACGTCCTCCCTGTCTTTCCCAAGAACATTCTATGCTGAGGCCCCATGTGGCACACACTGACCCCTCCGTCCCACACACCCTTCTTCCTCTTCCCTGCTTACTCCAGGCTCTTCCCAGGTGTTCTCCGTGATCTCTCATCCCTTCTCCCCGCTGCACCCCTTCTCCACCTCTCCCAGCCTCAAAGCGTTATCGAGTCCTTGTTTCAGCACTGGGCCCTGCTCTGTGGTCTCCATTCATTTGTTTCCCTTCCATGAGTGAGCTTCAAAGGCAAGACCTGGTCTTGCTTGTATATCTCTATGTAGGCATTAAGGAGTGTTATTGAGTGATGTGAGGTCCACTTTACAGATGCACCAAGAAAGTTGGCCATGAGTGAGTCTTCATTAGCCACTTTGATGTGCTTTGCTTGTGCCTTGGTTATGTCCTTCATGTCTCAGCATTTACTCTACTCCCAGATGAAGGTCCTTTCTAGATCACAAAGTCTGCTGTAGTCAGCTCCTGAGAAAGGGGTTACACAGGGCACAGTCCTCTGTCATTTAAATGCCACTTTCTCTCTCCTGCAAATCCATTTGCCTTCTCAAAATCCTGTGACGTGTGTAGGACAGTTAATACCAATCCATTTTAGAGACAAAGAAACTGAGGCTCAGGCAGGTGCCCAAGGTCAAATTGATGTCAGTGGAAGAGCTGACAACTAGATGCATGTCAGTGGTCTTTCCAGTGCTTTCTCTCTCCTTACTCCAGTCTATTGGGGGAATAACCCACCTGACACAGAACAGGAGCAGGTGGACTAATGTATCCGCTCTTAGGGATCTTAAGAAACCAAGATAATATAAATAAGTGGTTGTGTGACCCTCCCCCAACCAGCAATTGACAGACGTAGCATTTCTAGCCCCAAAGTGCCCTCCAGCATGCCAGCTCCCAGCGGTGCTTTCTTTGGAATATACTGCCTATTTCCACTCTGGGCACACGTGGCTGTGACAGCTCTGGTTCCTTGGCTTCCTTTGAGCTTTGCCGTGAGCTGAGGCTTCCTTTGTTTCCACATGTTTCACAAAGGAAGGCGCTGGCATCTGCCAGCATCCAACCTAGCAAGATGGAGCGTGGTGTGGACATCAAGGGAGCAGCCTTCCCTCCAGCATGTTTTGCTCGGGCTCTGGAGTCGGGCTTCCCGGCTGTGTGACGTTTCCAGGCTTACGTATTCTGAGCCTCAGTTTCCTCATTTTTTGTACTGGACTAGTATGGTACCTGCCATCCTAGGTTCTGTAAAGCTAAACGAGATAAAGGGTGTGAAGTACCTAGCACAGTGCAGGCACTGATGCACGATGCTGCCATGAAGAGGGGAACGATGATGAGTATGAAGAAGATGATAAGGATTCAGATTCTGTGGCTGATGTAAGTGGTGATGATGAGTGGTGGCTGCAGTGAAGATGGTGATCATGACAATTATTGCTATTTTCTTTGAGAGCTCTCGCTGCCTGACAAGTTCACAGTCTTAACAACTACCCCACACGAGGTTAATTCCACCCCTGTTTGCCTGGCTTTGTGTGGGGTGGGCGGATAGCGAGCCAGGAACTACTGGCAGAAGTCTGCTCTCCCAGAGAAGAGGACCGGGAGAGCCCTTGGTGGATGTTTTCCTTTCCCATCTGATGTGCTCATTTTCTGAGTTCAGTTCTGGGCTAGTTTCAACCTATCCAAAAGCCAACATGCTGGAGAGACCTCTTGGCCTTTGAGAATTTTGAAATCATCCAAAGTCTTCAAAGAGAGGTGACTTTTTTCTTCTTCTAAGTCCTCCAACTCTTGTCTCACCAACACTGAAACTGCCTGGGCTTCTGTGGGACCACTCAGTTCAACCAAGTTCTGCTCCCCTTTCCAGGCAGAGACCACCCTGACACTTTGGCCAACCTTCCACCCAGAAGGGAAGGTTGGGGAGTTTGACCATGTTCTCCAACTTGACTCTCCTGGTTACACAGTCACCATACTCTGCAGCCCTATTTGAATATCATATTTTCATTAATAAATTCAGCAAGGATTTAACTGTTTCTGGCCCTGTCTCATAGCGTTGTCTACACATCAGTCAAAACGGAACAGGTCACCCGTGCTGCCCTCCTCTTTATCTATTAATCATCTGGCAAATAAACCACTCAGTATCCTGCCCACCTCAGTAATGTTTGTGATGTAATTTGTTTGGATGCCCAAATGTCACCAGCGTTGATTGTAAGAGATGAAAAAATGTACTTGCTCAGCATCGCAAGCTTTAGGCCAAAATGTAAGCATGAAATCTCTGGTTTATTTTTGTAATAATGTTTACAGCTGTTTAATGACCCTGAAAAGGTTCAGTAGTCTGGTGTTCTGTATTTCAGAACAGGAGTGTATTATGCTTATAACAACCTTGGTTAAACAGTTTGAGCTACAACAATTGGAAAAATGGTATTTAATAAGAAGCCATTGTATTCTAGGTGAAGTTGTCTTAATTACTGCTTATCTCAGGTGTTAAGAAAGCAAGGTGCGTTGTGGGGAGGGGCCAAGGGTCTTTTGCGCCCCCCAGGAAACAGGTCCACCTACTGCCAGAACTGCCTACTGTGACATGATTTGGGGGTAAAACCCACAATGGTGTTTACAACCCTTCTTGTGAACCCAAGGCCCCTATCCCTTGCCCAGCCACTGGGGATGTTGGTCTCCTGCAAGGTTTCTGAGGCAGTGCCTCTACCTCATTGATAAAAAAGGGAATATTTAGTTGTGCTTGGCTAGACAACAATATTTGATTTTTAAAAATCCAGTTGAAATGGTTATTTTGAAAGTCATTTTATTTCCCAGCTATTCTTTTTCATGGTATAAGGATAAAACTCCTTCATGCAACTTACTGGCAAGATCTATATTTTTTGGGCTATTCATAAGATTACTTTTTTTTTCTGTGCTAGCAAAATGAAACTGTGTTTTTGTGTAAAATTTATTTAGACTCCTAGCAGCTGGCATTTCTGGTGTCCTGATAGTTTCAAATTTCATTCTGAGTGAAAGATACAATTAGGTTTTCTATTGGAAGAGTTAAGTGAAAACTTTTGTCATTGATATCACAGGAAATAGTCTTGAAGGCAGAAATGCAAAATCAAAATAACTATTAGCACCATCAAAGGCAGCTGAATGGCTCACGGTACCTGCAATGATGGGGGTGAGGAGACAGAATGCATTTTGATAATCTGCACATCCAGTGGTGGGTTTCATATGCTGAGAATACCCTCATCATGAAATTGCAGAGCTCAAGTAGAAACCCTCTCGGCTTCAGAAGCTTTCAGCTGGGGCCCCTGCCTGTGTTCAGAGGGGGGCCTGGCATTTTCAGGTGAGGAATGCCATGGTGGCCAGGACTCGGGTCCGGGCCTGGGTCTTCCTTAATACGGACGGTAGGGTTGAGTTCCCCCGTGCCCCACCATGCCCCTGGGCTCAGGATAGGGTGGGATGTGCAGTGTTTCCATGCTGGAGGGCTGACACACCCGAATCGACGGTTCACAGCATCCCCTTCCCAGCCTCATCTGGCTGCCTGTCTACCGTTCAGTAAATTCCGTATCGTTTGGTTCCTTCCATTAGTCAGCCGGGGTTTATTGATCTTCCTGCTACAGTTTGGGCTGGGGCCACAAGCTAACAGCTGGGAGAGCTGTCCTCCATGTTTAATAGTTTGTTTACTGCTTTTTGATTGTACTAACGGTTTTCCTACCGAGGTGAGAGGGTTAGATGGCTTACTGTATAGGTTCCTCAGAAGGTCCCAGCTGCCCAGTTGCCTTCAGCCCGGGCTCGTGGCCTACCCTGTACTGGCTCCTGGCATCTCAGTGTGGGTCCCTCAATGGCTGGAACACAGGGTGACGGCTCCAGAGTCAGGGCTGGGGCGTAAAGGATGGGTTGGTACTCAGGATAAAGTGCTCCCAGGTTATTAGTGACCATGTGGGGCAGTGCTGTCTGTGGATGTGTGTGTCTGCCCCCTGTGTCAGGACAGGGCAGCGTCTGCCGGGGACACTGACACGTGTTCCCTGCAGTTCTGGGAGGAAGCGCTGTGGTCCCAAAGGGAAGGCAGTCTCCCTGCGCTCGCTCCCTGAGGGCTGGGGAATAGGAGACATGCCACCTTCCGCCAGAACCACGAGCCCCTGGAGGCAGCCCCACCTCCCAGGCCCTGAGCTCTTAGGGCTGCTTTATCAGTAGGATGAGTGATCCCTTAGTTTCCCAGGGATTTCTTGTATTTCTTGCTAGAGGAAATTCACTTAAGGGCTTGCTGCCCCTCCCCTAACACAGTCATATTCCTGTACACACACACTCACATGCGCGCGTGCACACACACACACACACCGCTATACACCTCGATTGCAAATTCTCTAAACTTTGAATTCAGTCTCTCTGGGGACTTTTCATTGCTTCCCTCTTACTGGTGGCTTTGCTTGCACTGGCCCCCTTGACCCAGAAGCCCTTGAGGGCAGTTACATAAAGGCCCCAGGCAAGCATTTATTGAATGAGTGAGATAAGGGGTAAATGAATTCCGGATGGGTGAAGTATCAAGGCTGGAGAAATTGGGGCTGACCCAGGTTTTGTGAGTCTCAGGCTGGGCCCGGGGCCAGCTCGTCCTGCCTCGGCTGCTTTGGCCCAGGGACAGCGCACCAATTACCCCTTGCTCTTTCCAAGAACTCACTCTCCCCTTTCTTGCTCTGAGTCTATCAGCTGGCATTGGTGTGACTGACCCATGGCTGCGCCTGCACCTGCTCATGGAATCACAGGGTGTCAGGTCTCACAGAGCATTCTGAGATGATGTCTGACCCTGCCATACCGTGGGGCTCAGCACAGTCTTTGCTGGGGCTCAATAGAGGAGCCGAGGGCCATAATCCTCAGAGCATCTCCTCCAGCTCTGCTGAAATTCTGGGTTCTCCCATGGATCCCAGGATGGATGATCAAGTTCTGAAGGACTTAATTGCTCTGTCTCCTAGTGCCAGCAGCTGGGCCGTCAGAGGTGATCCAAGCCCAGATGGCCACCATGAGTACTTATAGTGAAAGTGCTGGTGCAGGGGCATGGTTCTCCCTTGGCTGCTTCTGGACCACCAGATTCTGGGTGGAAACCCAAGGCCTTTCTGACTCTGACAGATTCAGATTGTTGGATGTTCAAAGACTTGTGCAAAAGCTGAATTTGATTTCCATGAAGTTGGAGTGGAAGTGTTTCTACTACAGGCTAGCCTTCGTTTATGGGCTGTGTTTATAGGGTCTGTTCGATCATTCATCCATTCAGTTATAACGATCTGAACTTACAACGATCCAGCTCGGCTCTAGGCCCTGAGGCTTTATTTGTGGCCAAGGAAGACATGATCCTGCCTGCACATCTGCAAGAGGGTCAATAAGAAAACTGCCCCCACTCCTGTGATAAGTGCCCTGAAGAAGAAAGTAAGATAATGGGGTAGAGAGAGGCTTTGGGGCTTAAGTTTTCTGTGACGAGGTGGACATGGAGGGTTTTTGTGAGAAGGGGATATGTAGTTGAGACCTGCATGAAGGGCTGGAGCCGCCGGTGCCTTATCATATTCTTGAATATTCTGTAGTCAACAATGGCACCTGAAGACTGGTTGCTTAAAGGGTGTTTAAAAAAAGCTTTGTTGACTGTGGGGGGAAAAATAAATTGAGCATAATAAAAGAATTCCATATTCAAACCTAACTTGAAAACTCCTCAAGTTCAGTATTTGGCAAATTGAGCTGTTACGTCTACAGCATGACTGGGGGTGGGGGATGTGGTCTTCAACTTGATGCTGCTCATCCAATCTGATGTGCAGTCTTGCTGCATTGCATATTCAGCCTCCTCTCCCTCCTGCTTAATTGGCGTCAGTTCAGCAGCAGTAACCTGAAAATAGCCCGTCTTCCTGGATTCATGTCTTCTGAGCAGGCCAACTGGGCAGCCTTTGGCAGTGGGCCATCCATGTTGGCTTTGGACTTTCCAAACTTCCCCAGAGCTGTTGGGTGGAATTCTGAGCACTCCCAAATGGCTTTGGGGTTATGATCCGTGTTTGCTCAGGAGAGGAGCCAGAGCAGCTGGATGGGGCTCGAAGGTGGTGAAATGGCTCTAGACAGGGCCCTTTTCGGCCCCAGTCCCGCTCCAACAGCTTCTCACACTGGACCTGCTCCTCCTTGCTAGTCAGCGGATGCCATGAGTGCTGGGACTGGCCAGTCTTATCCACTCGTGCATCTTCAGTGCCAAGGACAGGGCCTGGCACATGGTGGAAACTCAGCAAGTCTACTGAATGAATGCAAGAAACTCCTTGAGAAATTACTCCTTTTTGACCAGGCTCCAAAATGAGCTTTTTTCTTTCTTTCTTCCTTTCTTCTTTTTATTTTATTTTTTGAGTACAGACTGCCACCAGAGACAAATGGAAAGCATTCTTTTACTCCCAGTGACCACGTGCTTGTCTGTGTGTGTGTGTGTAGTTGCTCATGGATAGTTGACCCTGCACCATGGTTGCGGTTTCTCTCCCTCCTGGAAATAAACCTCATGTCTTTTTCTTCTCCTCTCTTGCAAGACAGACTCACAGCCTCTGTCCTCTTGCCAAGGAAGTCAGGTCTCCCGTTGGAGAACCTCCATCCACACACAGTCTGCCTGGCGGGAAGCCCAGTAGGCAGCGGACCCCACCAGGGCTGAATGTGCTTCCTCCACAGTTGAGCTCTGTCCCCACACATCCCCCTGGGGAACTGCTTGGCCCGGGAATCAGTCCTGGCTGGGGTTAAGCCGTACTCCTGGACCACCTGGCTGGCCAACACATCTAAACATTGGGATACAAAGGGGATGGATGTGTAATAACTGTTCCAGTGGCAGGAAACAAATTTGGACTCCTTCAAGTGGAAGACAGATCTGGAAATGGAAGGGTCCCAGGCATGGATTCAGTGCCTTTCAAAGTTGAGCTCCCCACATGCTCTAATATAGAGGGGACTATTCCTTCTGCCCCGTCCCAGAACGATCTGGCTTTAGCCATTCTGCATAGGCTGCAAAGGGGCAGAAAGGACTATTAAAGACAATTATGCAGACCTGCTTTGAGTGTTAAGTGTTTAACAAACAGCTTTGAGTTCTAATTTTCTGCAAAACACATACTGCAGGTACAATTTGTACTCATTACTGTATATTGGGAAAGTTATTAAAAACACTCAAACTTGGTTGAGACTTCCTATGGCATCTTCCCTGGATTTTAATTGGTTTTTATCCAGTTCTATAAAAGATCTCTTTAAGCCCAATCAAAGTCCCAGCTGCAGATACCATGCCAGTTGAAGGACAGGGTAAGCCCACTCTGCGGTGGAAGTCTTTACCCCCTACCCAAATTTGAGCAGTCTCAACAATCCACTATGATTCCATCATGAGATAATTTATACTTCTTTCGATGGGCACGGTTACCAAATAACAAAATAACAGTGTTTTGTAACAGAAGGGTTAAATCTTAATCTCTAAGGTTTGCAAAGCCGCTACTCGCAGTCTCCTTAAAATTTAATATACCTCGTTAATGCTTCCTTGCAAACACTGAAGGATTTTTATGATTATAATCATGTGTTACAGCACCTAGTACTGTTTCTAAGCAGCATACTAATCAGCTTAATGAGATATTACTGCACTTTTTGTTGACTAAAGCAAAATCCCTTTTATTGTTCTAAAGCCTGTCCTTTACTTTATTTTTTCCCAAAACATTATCTTGTTTTATTATGTACCAGTAAATATCGTGCCATTGGGTTGGATTTTTTTTTTTTTTTTGCCAAATCATAAAATAATCTCTTTCATCTCTGACTGGCGAATATATTGAATATAGTAACCAGAAACAAAAGTTCCAAGTGAGTCAGTTTGGTCTTTCAGTTAAAGCCATTCTGCCCTGTGACAAACTCTGAACTGAACCAACAGGTGCAGGTGCTAAAGTGGGGAGAGGAGGAAAAGTTTAACACGTAGACCCCTGATTTGTTATTAGGTGTTGAAAGTGGTAAAACATTAATAATTTAAACATGAATGAATAATTGCAGTCTGTAAATAGAAAATACAAGGAAGACGATCTATCGCCAAAACAAATTGGAGGAGCAATGCCATATTGCATAATTGGCATTTAATAATTCATTTTTTTATTATTGTTTTTGACTATAATTCCTTAGCATTATTATGTGTAGGTAAGGCATGCAATGCAAATTCCCCACCAGCTGATGCTGTTGATTCACTGTGCCACGGTACCTGGCACAGATCTGAACTCTTTCTTTATTTTCAGGGATGGAAGAAGCCAGTCTGTGCCTTGGAGTGTCCTCAGCGGCGCCGGAAGCAGAGCCCCATCTGAGCGGCCCCGTCCTCAACGGCCAGTATGCCATGAGTCAGAAGTTGCACCAGATCACCTCCCAGCTCAGCCATGCTTTCCCCGAGCTACATCCGCGGCCCAACCCCGAGGAGAAGACCTCCGCGCCTCTCGACGAGAAGGCCCACGTGCCCATGAGTGGCCAGCCCATGGGCAGTCAGATGGCGCTCCTGGCCAACCAGCTGGGCCGGGACGTGGACACCAGCCTCAACGGGCGGGTGGATCTGCAGCAGTTCCTCAACGGTCAGAACCTGGGCATCATGTCCCAGATGAGCGACATCGAGGACGACGCCCGCAAAAACCGGAAGTACCCGTGCCCGCTCTGCGGCAAGCGCTTCCGCTTCAACAGCATCCTCTCCCTGCACATGCGCACTCACACCGGCGAGAAGCCCTTCAAGTGCCCGTACTGCGACCACCGGGCGGCGCAGAAAGGGAACCTCAAGATCCACCTGCGGACCCACAAGCTGGGCAACCTGGGGAAGGGGCGCGGGCGGGTGCGCGAGGAGAACCGCCTGCTGCACGAGCTGGAGGAGAGGGCCATCTTGCGGGACAAGCAGATGAAGAGCAGCCTGCTGCAGCCCCGGCCCGACCTGAAGCCCCTGGCGCACGCCCAGCAGGCCCCGCTGGCCGCCTGCAACCTGGCCCTGCCCACCAACCACAGCGTGCCGGACGTGGCCAACCCGGTGCCCTCGCCCAAGCCGGCCAGCGTGCAGGAGGACGCGGTGGCGCCCGCCGCTGGCTTCCGCTGCACCTTCTGCAAGGGCAAGTTCAAGAAGCGGGAGGAGCTGGACCGCCACATCCGCATCTTGCACAAACCCTACAAGTGCACGCTCTGCGACTTCGCCGCCTCGCAGGAGGAGGAGCTCATAAGCCACGTGGAGAAGGCCCACATCACGGCCGAGTCGGCCCAGGGCCAGGGCCCCGGCGGCGGCGGGGAGCAGTCGGCCAGCGAGTTCCGGTGCGAGGTGTGCGGGCAGGTGTTCAGCCAGGCGTGGTTCCTAAAGGGCCACATGCGGAAGCACAAGGACTCCTTCGAGCACTGCTGCCAGATCTGCGGCCGGCGCTTCAAAGAGCCCTGGTTCCTGAAGAACCACATGAAGGTCCACCTCAACAAGCTGTCCGTGAAGAACAAGTCCCCCAGCGACCCCGAGGTGCCTGTGCCCATGGGCGGCATGTCCCAGGAGGCCCATGCCAACCTGTACTCCAGGTATCTCTCCTGCCTGCAGAGTGGCTTCATGGCCGCAGACAAAGCCAGCCTGAGCGAGCCCAGCCAGCTCTACGGCAAAGGCGAGCTGCCCCTGAAGGAGAAGGAGGTGGTGGGGAAGCTTCTGACCCCCATCTCCAGCATGGCCCACGGTGTCCCCGAGGGTGACAAGCACTCCCTCCTGGGATGCCTCAACCTGGTGCCACCGCTGAAATCCAGCTGCATCGAGCGGTTGCAGGCGGCCGCCAAAGCTGCCGAGATGGACCCCGTGAACAGCTACCAGGCTTGGCAGCTCATGGCCAGGGGCATGGCCATGGAACACGGCTTCTTGTCTAAAGAGCACCAGCTCCAGCGCAACCACGAAGACACTTTGGCAAACGCCGGAGTTCTGTTTGATAAGGAGAAGCGGGAGTACGTGTTAGTGGGAGCAGATGGCTCCAAGCAGAAAATGCCTGCTGATTTGGTTCACAGCACTAAAGTGGGCAATCAGAGAGACCTGCCAAATAAGCTCGACCCTTTAGAAGGCAGTCGGGATTTTTTGTCACACGGGCTCAACCAGGCTCTCGAGTATAACCTGCAGGGTCCCGGGAGCCTGAAGGACAAGCCGACCGAGTGCCCGGACTGCGGCCGAGTGTTCCGCACCTACCACCAGGTGGTCGTGCACTCCCGTGTCCACAAGAGGGACCGCAAGGGTGACGAGGACGGGCTGCACGGGGGCCCCGACGAGCGGCGTGGCTCGGGCAGCGACCAGGAGTCCCAGTCGGTGAGCCGCTCCACCACGCCCGGCTCCTCCAACGTCACCGAGGAGAGCGGGGTCGGAGGCGGGCTCTCGCAGACCGGGAGCGCCCAGGAGGACAGCCCGCACCCCTCCTCGCCGTCCTCCTCAGGTAGGTTGTTGGGGGAGATGGGGAACAGTGGCCGGAGCCAGGGCTGTCCATCCCCAGGGCCCTGATTCTGTGCTGGCCCCGGTGGGGAAGGGGCCTCACTGCCCTTCGCGGTCAGCTCCGAGGTCACTGCGGCGTGGTGCTCGTGCTGTGTGGACCTTGCCTGTTGGCCCTGCCTTGAGAGAAGGCTGTCATTTCAACTCTGTGACCTTCCCTTGAGCCCTGGCCACCAGGAAAGTCAGTCAGTCCTTCTCCTGTGTGGTGGAGAGGTGGCCAGTTGGTATGTTTGCCAGCGGGCATAGCCTACCTTGCCCCTCCG
The DNA here is from genome assembly GCF_023699985.2 of Odocoileus virginianus. NCBI lineage: Eukaryota > Metazoa > Chordata > Mammalia > Artiodactyla > Cervidae > Odocoileus > Odocoileus virginianus. Next base: position 20,223,170 of record NC_069693.1, on the reverse strand, counting down.
ATTGCCTGGCCCCATTTCGTTCCCTGACCCCCATCTGCCATCACCTCAGGAACCCAGGAGCTACCGTTTGCCTCCCTCCATGGATGTGATTGTGTAAGTTCAGACCTTCACGATCTATCCCCCCAGGTGTATACCCATAATTGTCTCACTTGGGCCTTTCACTGTTTCTTAGACCTAACGTGTCTCCAGTCCCCTTCCAAAAGTACAGCTCAGTTCACCTGCCGGGTGTCTATAGCCTGAAGAACCACACCATTCTCCTCTGATGGTTTGGAAAAGCACAGAGGTTTGAAACACAGATGCGCGACTTCATGTCTTAAATTGTACTGTGTTACACGGGCGATACAGCTTTGGGGTCTAAAATAGCAAAGCAGAAAATCTGTCATCAAAATGTCTGTGAAATGCTGAAGCTTCCTGGCCCAGTTTGAGGGGTAAAAAAAAAAAGAAAAAAAAATATCCCACTATCCTAAGACAGCTAAATTAAAATCACTACCTAACAGTAGGTAAGCTTGTTGCCTTCATCCATATTTCCAAAGCCCCTTACTAATGGATAGTAAATTGAAAGTTATATCTCTAGCCCTTTATAAAGAAAGCATCTCGCTAATACTGTAATCATTCTGCAGCCTAACAACAGAGGAAATCATGCCATAACAAATACCCTGTTACTAATGGCAACATTGATTTCTGCAATCAGCCATTAAGTCTAGAAAATGAAAGACAGTTTGAGGCACCTCAAGGCACTGCATTGCCCACTGTTAAAGATGTGGCAACACCCTGGTGAGGGTCATTTTTTAAGTTTTTTTTTCCCCTTTTCTTTTTTTTTCCCTTCTCAGTTTCGATAAATATTTCAGTATTGGAGGCAATTCACTGCTACACTTATTAAGTAGATGCCAGATTAGTTGTGTTGTTCTTGTCATGCATCAGTATTCCCTTCTTCTAGGAAAAAATTAGTATTAAAATAAAGTGTGAGTCCGCTGGCTTATTACGAACCAGTAAAGAATTGTTAAGACACATAAATCTGCACTGCACATTCCAGAGATTCCGATAGCACTTAATGCCGCTGCTTAAACACCCATGAAACACACTGTCTACTCCTGGAGTCCTAGCCTCGTTTGCAATTCACTTCTTCTGAGACACTCTGGAAGCATCTGAGGAGGACTGCAGAACCACGGAGGGCTAGGCCACGTTGCCTGGAGTGACCACCGCCCAGAACCCAGGCAAGGGTTCTCCAGTGTCGCTGCCGGATGGCGAGCGCTCTGAGGTGGATCTTTGTGCAGAAAGGCAGCAAAGTGCCAGGCGTCCCATTGTCAGGACGGATTACTTCTGGCCTCCTGTGAGACGGTCCCCTCTCCTGGAGAGTGTCACCTCACGGTTTTTGGATTGGGGACCTTTCTGGGGCAGAAAGCAGAGCACAAACTGGCTTTCCTAACTTTTTGGAGTGACGTGGAGTTAACACTGACAGATTTCCACCCGTCTCCCAGCCCCGCTGAAATGAAAAGGTCTCAGCAGAATATTCCGACACCAAATGTTCGGCTCTATTAATGACGTGTTTACCGTGTTTTTCTCACCTTCTGGCCAAGTGATAGCCTCATGCTATTCCTATCTCTGTTGTTTCCAAATCTCTAAATACTCTGTTGAAAGAAGTCCATTTTGCTTAAAAGAACCAACCGGGCTTGGGACTCAAAGGAGAATTATACTTGAGTTGTGGTTATCTTCTCACTTTTATTTCCCTCATTGAAGTATCGTACAATTGTGAATACTGATTCTTTCATTTCTGGTTGACTTCTTTGTTTTCTTCATATTCAAATTAGACCCTTTCATAATTTTCTGACTAAGTAGGAAAATTGATGGCATACCAATATGCAGCCTAAATCAGTCGCACGCCTGGGCCATTCAAGTTTTCCTGGGATTAGGACCCTTAACCAAATCGGGTTAGTCTTCCCTCTTATTTCTAACAAGTCTGATTTGTATAAAGTGCGATTAAAATAAGCATTTAAATAAAAATCTTGACACAATAGGTATTTTATTATTACCTGTTAGAGAGAAACCTGCAAGGTGAAGGGGAGAAAAAAATCTTTAAGCCCTTAAGTAAAGAAAGAAGTACTTATTAAGGCTTCTATTAAGAAATAACTGCAAAAACACGGTTTTACAAATTTCTCAGACTGCATAACAATGTCGCAAAACTTAATTTGCATCACTTGATTCTTTTTTTTGTTGAAAACTGGGTCAGTAGGGCCTGAGAAACTATTTTTTCAGATCTTAACCAATGAATTCTTCTTTATAAATCGCTGCTCTTAACATGATAGTAGTTCTGAATTCATCATAAAAAACCTTTTTACAGAGAGCCTCTTAGAACAGATCTCCAGAAGAAGGCTTACAATGAGTGGCAGAGACGTCCTTTGTTATCAGATGTAATTCTTTGCAAAGGAGGATTGGAACGGAGTGGCTGTTTAAAAATGTCTTGCTCAGACCGAGACGAAGAAGGGGTCAAGTTTGCAATCAAACAGTTATTGCCGAGATGGGCGACTGTCACTGGCTAGGCTAATGTGGGATGCAGCTGTTTGTTATGTGAGCAAAAGAATGTTTGAATCAGTGAACATGTGAAAATGATTCCAGTGAACCAGAAAATGTGTTTGTTCTTTGGCTCTCCAAACTGCTGAGAACCAAGCTTAAGATCAACTGCGAAAACTAGGACCTTTGACAAATTGAGAGGTCATATTTTCTAACAGAAAATGGACAAAACTAGTCACACAGATCACTTCCCCATCTTTCCCCTTTGTTTTATTTGTTGTTGTTGTTGTTGATTTGTCTCACCACTAATTTCACACCATAGTAGATGTCATTTCTGCCTCCGTGTACAATGCAAAGGGAGACTATTTGGAAAGCAGCGGCTTAAAATTTTTACTCTTTTATGACATTTAGAAAGCGGGGCGGGTGTTTTGATGCTCCCTCATTTCTGGCTCGCGTGCAAACTCTCCGACGACATTAATCTCTGTATCTTTCCCTAAAATCTCGTCTAAGGCTGTGCTCCAATTCTAGCCTTATCCTGAGTCAGAAGACAACCAAAGTTCTGTTTCTTTAGATTTTGCTTTGGAAATCATGCTCGGAATAATTAAAACTTAATGTACTAAGAAACGATACTGTTCATTATATCCAACAGGGCAGTTACCTTCTGCATTCCCCATAATTTTGGAGAGGGGCTAATTGAAGTGTTGATGGTGGGAAAGGGGTAATTGAATGCGTTGACCCTCTGTTCATTAAATAAAGTCGGCTAAGTTACGTGATCAATGGAAAGCCAGGCAGGAAGAGATGGAAAGATGAAAATATTGTTAACCCCTACTACTTCTGGTATGATATTTTGAGATGGACAAGGATTATTTGATCAGCTGGGCTGGAAGCCTTGCGGGCTCTTCTTTTGTTGGCCGAGCACATTCCTGAAATGCTGGGTCTCCATCCTGTGCTGGCCCATTGACCACAGCATCAAAGGCCTTTATCCAGGGCTCCCCTGCATTTACATCGGGTGTATAGTGATATGATAGATTTTCTTTCTTTTCCACCTCTTTTTCTCCTGTGGCTCCTCCTCCCTGCCCCCATTCATGATAACCACTGCCTGCTCCACACAAACAAATCTGGGCACTCGAAAGAAGGGAAAAAAAGAAAAAGAAAAACATTTAAGTCTGAGGATTAAGATCTTCAAAAAATTTTTTTTTTTTTGCTTGTGCATTCCAATTGTTCTTAAAATATTTGGCAATGTCAATTAGTAACTGAGCAGAGTTAGCTGATGAACACAATTTTCCAGTAGACTGAGCACCCTATTGTTGCCGAGCGAACAGCAGATTTCTGAGGTCATTATCATTCGCTGGTTGCTTGGCCCAGCTGCTTCCTGCTGCAGAAGCCAAACTTTATACTGGAGCTCAGGGATGGCAGGCAGCAACAGGGGGCTGGGAGAGGAGCGGGGGGCTGGATGCAGAGCGAAGACTGTCACTATCAGCAGCGGAAACAGAAAGTAAAAGTTTCCAGGCGATTCCAGGAAAACTGCCCTCCATCAGGCTTCTCCCTCCCATTCTTCTCCCAGCACCTTCCACCTCCAGGCCGGGAATTAAAAGGACCAGGGGACGGCCCCTGGGCATTGTGGCCACTAATCTCTTCGCTGAGTAGAACTTTGGAAAACAATAATCCCATTTACAAATTTGCTTAAAAATTGTTAACCCAATCTAAGGCATGTGAGTGATTTCTTCATTGATAGACTCCTTCATTTTTATTAAAAGCAGAAAAAAGAAAAGTTATTTTTTAAAGGATGAAATTAGTAAACTTGGGGATGACAAACAGGGACTGTGATTTCATTTTCCAGAGGGACCTTTGGAGCAGATACTAGTCTGAAATTCCTTATAAAATCAAATTTAGCGTGGAAGGCTCCCCCTGTCCACTCCAGCCTCTCTCTTTTCCTGCCTCCTCTCTCTCCCTCCCCCACCCTTTAATTTGGGAGCTGGTTCAGTGAGATGAAACGCTGCACTTTTTTAAAGCTCAGCTGTTAAAACCGAGCGCCATATGCAGCTTTTCCGTCCCGACGTGGAAGAGTGTGCAGGCGGCCGCCGTGTTTGTGGAGATTTACGGAGGCTCGGCTGTGTGTGCCGAAGCCATGCCCGGGCAGATGCTGGCGGGCCCTGCCTCCCGGGAGCTGGCCCGGCCTGGGTAGTAGGCTGGCCAGACTTCTCTCTGATGGGGCAGAGGTCAGGGCTCCAGTGGGCTCCCCCTGCTTTCCCGCCCTTCTGCGGGGACTGGAGGTGGTCCGCCCACTTGGCGTGGTGCTGAAGCTGGGAGCAGGAGCCCTCAGATGCTGGTTCACCTCGCCTGTCTCCCATGAGGGGGCCGGACGCCTGGCAGCAGCTCCTTTTTATAAACTTCTGATCACTCTGTGCCCTTTGATGGTCTTGTGCCTGGGAACGCTCAGTACCACCCCGGGGCCTCGGCTGCCTCTCTCACCCGTTTGCGTGGAGCTGTAAATCCCACTTCCACGGGGCTGCCCGATGGCGCTGTCACTTAGCATTTCAGAAAGAGAGAAATCATACTGGCTGTTAAAGTCTTCAAATAGGAAGTGTGATATAAAAGATGTGTGACACGAGATCCCAGAAGCAAAGCCTCTTTCCTGCTCCTTCCCAAGGATTCCCAGATTCCCAGGACACTGTCTTCTGTCCACGGGGTCGATTCCCACCGCAGGGTCACTGGAGCCCTGCCGTTTTTAGCTGCCCCGCCTCACTCTGCCCACCTTCCTGTCCCCCTCTTGTGCTCTTAGGGATGCTGCACTCCTGCCTGAGAACTCAGGAAGCCCCACGTGTCCGCAGTGGTGTGCTCCTTCTGTATGCGTGTTAATACAAGGAACAAGCGTTCATTTAAATCTAAATTTAATGGTCATAAGAAAAACACAGATTATCTAGGGACAGGTTACAATGAGGCGAAGAATTAAGCAGTCAGTGTCAAAACGGAGCGTGAAGCCTTAGGTGCATGATTGCCTGTAGCTGGAATGGGAGGTTCAAGCTCAGACTGGCCACCACCTTGGCATTAGAGGTTTGCTTTGCCAATGGCCCCAGCGCGGCCTCTGCTTGTTGGTCCAAAGCATGTGTCATGAGCTGCCTGGAGCCACCTTTCACCCACCCACTCTCTTGCTATTCCTTCTCAGGTACCTGGGAATGTAGGCCCAACGTGTCAGCACTGCCAGCAGCCACTCCTACAGAGCGGGGACAGTCTCTGTTTGGGGAGCACCTTGGGGTCCTCCTGTTCACCAGATCCCTTCTCCACCAGGCTCTTATGCCTTCGGACCCCTTCATTGGCATGAAGCGTTGTGCCTGTTATGAGACGTGCACTCCTGAGCCTGTAAAGCAGGGAGTCTTCCTTGCTTTCCACCTCAGCCAGTGCCTGGCTCTGCCCTCCTCTAGAGGAGATTTTGGGAGGTAGCCCTGATGTCTCCGGGGTGGAGACAGGTACAGGCTTCAGTAAACCTCCTGTTCCACTGGCCCTCAGGATTCCCCTGGATTCCGGGGGAAGCCTCTGGACTATCTGGGATGTTGAGGTGGAGAATGGAGGGAGACCTGGGAGAGACCCATGCTGGGAGCACATGGCAGTGCTCTGAGCACGTGAGGTCAGAAGAGAAGTGAGCCTTAACTCCCATAACTGTCAAGCTTTTGGAGCGTTGATGGTAGGGGTGGAGAAACACCTGCAGAAATCAGGAGATTGGATTTGTGCAAACATCCCAAATTCATGATGATTGGGCTGGAACCTTTGCCATCTGTGACCCTTGGGCCTGCTTGCTGCCCTTCTGGGTTCCTCACTTCCCTCTCCTCTGTTGGCATCATCAGCTCATCCCCCACCCGTGTGGACCAGGCTGGCATGTAGAAAGGGGCAGTGAGGCTCACAAACGCAGAGGAAGGGGGACTCTCCAGCAGGGTGCAGGGCAGGTGGTGGGGACTCTCTGTTCTCTCCGGGAAGCAAGCGTCGCAGCAGCTGAGAAGAGCTGTGGGTCCCCCTTGCCTTTTCCTGGCAGGACGGGGCGACGGCAACATTTACTTAAGCTGTGGAGTTTGGCACTGCTGCCGCCAGGCGCCATCTGGAAACCCCTTCCCGGAAAGCTGTGGGCCCCTGCAGAGGAGCTCAGGGGAGCAGGACTTGGGCAGAGTTTGGGGCCTTTTTTCTTGGGCAGAACCTGAGCAGCGAGGCACCTGAGCAGGGCTTGGGGGTCCCCTAGGAGCTGGGTAGCTAAAGCAGGTCTTCCTTTCTGTGCATGTGGTTTTTCACTCTGTTTGGGCCCCTCCGCTGGATTCTGAGCCAGATCTGGTGTAGCTTTTCTTTGTCAGGAGTGCATGCAATTTCCTGGGGCTGTACTTCATTTATTTATCTTGTATTGCATTTTGCTTACTGTTTTCACCTAAGTCCTGGTATGCTGTGGGTGCTGTGGAGCCAGCCAGGACAGTCCTGGTTAGTTACCAAGACAACTCTGCAATAATGGAGCTTGTTAATATAATCTAAGAGATGAATATTGTGCCTCTAACATGGGCTGGGGAGGCAGAATGGGGAACTGGGGGGCTTGGTTTGTGACAGGGCCGAGCTAAGCACAGAGATTTGCTGCCATCCTCTCCTTGATCCACATCTTCAAAACAGGCTGCAGAACTCCAAAACAGTGCATGTCTGAACACTCCCTCCGGCTCCCTGATGGGTGGGCCCAGGCACAAAGGGAGCTGTGCTGTTGGTAGAGGCGGTGGTGGGTGGAATTCGTGTGCCTGGGTCTGTTTGCTTTTCCTACCAAGAGAAAGTTGTCCGGGGCCTGGCTGCCTGTGGGATCCATGTCTTCGTTGCTGTTAGCATTGGGGTTTTGTGTGACATGTGGCATGTGTCCGCGGGCTGTGGGAGGCACTGAATAAGCTGACTTCCTTGGCAGGTCTGGCCATCCTCTCGGGGACGCCCAGCCAGGTATTGGCAGAAGGAAGTAGGTGGTGGGTGGGTTGGCTTTTGATGCCTCATCACTTGCTTTTAAGGCATGGGGTCATGTTTCAGCTTTTGCTGGGAGCAGGGCACACCTTGGGGTGACCATGATGTTTTACTCTGGTCCTTGGGTGCTGGGGACTCCAGAGAGGGTCCATTCTCTCCCCCAGGGAGGCGTCTTGCTGGGCTGGGACTTGGGTGGACACCAGTTTCTTTGCTCTGGTTTGACCTCAGTTCCAAAGCCATTTGATGTATGATGAGACAGGTTCCCTTCAAGGCGCTCTCATCTCTTCATTACAGTAATGTCCCAAAACTCTTAGCTCAGTGGTTGTCATAGTGGTTTTTGGACACCTTCGGTTGTCTTCAATCATCTTGAGAGGCATTTTGGAAAATTTCCAACTTGCTTATGTTTAGTTCAATGTAAAATGTGTGCAGTGGTTGTTTCCTTGAAGACCAAGACAGATACATGCTTCTCTTTATTGCTAAATATATTTTGTTAAATTTGCTGCTAAAATAGGTGTTTTAGGCTCTTTTTTTAAAAGTAATTTGCCTTGAAAAATTGAAGTGATACTTCAGTAAAGCTGCTGTGTGACATAAAATAATCCCTGTGTAGGAGACCATTGGTAGCATGCATCTGTTCCCAAATAGGGCCTGACCCCCTCTGAAATGTCCTGTTGGCGTGACCTTCAAACCCCAGCCACTTGGTCTCTTCCTAGAGGGCCGTTTACTGACTTCTTTGTTGCTGTTTTTGTTGTTTAATGACATTATTATTTTTTTTCTTACTATAAATTAATTCTTGTTTATCTTGGACATTGAGAAAATACAGATAAATACAAATAAAATAATGGAAAAATATATCTGCCCTTACCACTCAGAGATAACAACCGCAACCATTTTAGTCCATTCTTTCCCAGTCCTTTTTGTGCACTGAAAGATGTATTTCACAAAAAAATCACTACATTACAGAGTTCTATATGATCCAGCTTTTACTTAAATATATGTCACGTGTTTTTTGCAGTTGAATATTCAACACAGAGATCAACAAACTCTTTCTGTAAAGGTTCAAATAACAAATAATTTAGGTGTTGTAGGCCATGTGGGCTCTTTTGTAACTACTCAGTTCTGTCATAAATGAAAGTGCTTGATGGTTTCTAATAAAACTTTATTTACAAAGCCAGGTGACAGAAAGATTTGGCCCGTGAGCTGTCCTTTGTGCACGCCTGTTCTACAGTAATATCTATACTTTTATAAATGCTTCATACAAGTACTGTGTTCCCTGTTTCTGGAAGTGGACCTCCTGGCAATGGAGTCTCAAGTCACAGGATGGCAGCCCGCAGGCTGCAGCTGTGTATTACCCAGCAGGGTGCCATGTCTTGAGGTCATTTCTTCCAGTACGGGAGATTTTACTGAGAATGTTCCTCCCAAGGTAATACTGAAATCTGTCTCCTTTAAGCTAGGTATGTCCCTGTCACCAAGCAACTCTGACTCCTTTGTTCTTTCATAAATTCATTCGTTTGTTGGTTTGTTCATTATTTCATTTGTTCATTCAAGGACAAATACTTATTAAATAGGTTATGAACACCAAGTCACGTGCTCGGAGCTGGGGATGCAAGGGTGAGTATGGACAGGTCGTGGTGTCCAGAGGCCCTGAGCCTGGCAGCCAGCAAATCCTAATCAGAGAGGGGTAGGTGCATGGGAGGGCTGCCCCATGCACCTACCACTTGGTGCCCAAGTGCCTGGAGGAGACTCACGTGCCTTGGTGCCCACATTTGTTCCCAAGGGACCTGAAACGGTGGCAGAACCACCCCAGTCACCTCAATAGCTCCTGTGGCAGGTAACTCTTTCCCTTTGTGGAACCTGGCTAACCCAGTGACTTCCAGGGAGGCGCCCCCTGCTCAGTCACCGTGACCGGCCGTCCTCTCTCTCCCTGGATGTGAACGGCAGTTTTCTTGCTGCCGAAGAGGCCCTGGCAGAGAGTGCAGCCGCTGCTTTTGAGGAGGGCCCCCAAATGGCAACCCACTCCAGTATTCTCGCCTGGAGAATTCCATGGACAGAGGAGCCTGGTAGGCTGCAGTCCATGGGATCGCAAAGAGTTGGACACTTCTGAGCGACTTCACTTCACTTCCTCAGGCCAAGAAGGGAGCCAGATGGGATCTGGGCAGGACTCGCAGCGTTGTGGCCTGTGTGTCCTGGCAGCCGGTCACTTGACGCTGGGGGTGGGGTGGGAGCTGCCCTGAAGGGGGCAGCAGGGAGAGTCAGGGTGGAGCTCCGCACCAGCGAGCACGGGGCCGGCTCCTCACTCCAGCTCACCTGCCCCTGACCACCCTGTGGTTCATGGGCAGATGGAGGTCTTGAGTCAGGTGTCAGGTGAAGTGTGGGTTCTTGTTGGGACCCTGCAGGTCCAGCCTGTGAGAGTTTGTCAGACCCACACTGGGAAAGATACTCTCTGCATTTTATCCGAGCCGACCTGACTTCAGAACCATCCATAGGTGTCCCCACAGAGGACCAGGTGTCATCTGGGGGGCTGTACCACCTCATATGTTAAAATGTCCAGCATCAGTAGAGGTTGGGCCCGACTGACAGCGCCATTTTTCTTTTGGGGTGGTGGATCATGAACTAAATACAGACCCGCTATGAGAATGAGTGGAAACAATTTCTTCTGGTACACATCAGACCTCAATTGCCCTTTATTTTCTGTGAATTAAAAGGTCATAAGCCTGGCTATTAACCCAGAGACAAATGCATTTTCTAATGTTTAAGAAACGACTCCTAGCAGAACACAGACTTCAGCCAGAGCTTGGCCCCCTACACAGGCAGGCTTTACCCACCCTGCTGGGCTATTCAGGCAGCTTGCTCCCCTCCCTGGGGCCTGGGCGTTCTCCTCCTCATGGGAGAGAGGGGGTGGGGAAGTCTAGAAGGCTCTGAGACCCCTTTCATCTTGTTTTTCCCCTGCTCTCCCCTCCCTTCCCAATGTTTCCATGGCCTGTGGGTAGCTTTCAAGGTTCTCATCCACTGAGCAGAGACCTAGGGTTTGCACAGTTGAGAATTTGGGGATTTCTTGTTGATGTCTGTGTTCGAGCCTCGAGCAGGTAGGGAGGCCCTGTCATCTCTGAGGGGCCCTGTGTGCCTGGAGAATGGTGGGGCTGGGAAGATCCTCGTGGCTCCTCTCCTCAGGGTGCCTTCCCACCCGCTCTCCCTGGTGAGGCCTCCATGCCCTGGAGGAAGGGTCCTGCCACTAGGGGGCACCTCCAGGGCCCCTCACTCTGCAGCTGGAGGTTTGCCCTTCCCCTCCTGGGGGCAGAGCTTGCGGGGCTGTGGAAGAGCGTGGTGGTCACGCGGAGGGCTCCAGTGCTGGCCTTTAGGAGCTGTGTGACCCAGCAAGGGCTCCTTAGCCTCTTTTTGCTTCTCTGTCTCCTCTGGCAGAGGAGAGGGTGTCAGCTGTATGGAGGAGAGGCTGTATTGAGTTACAAAGCTAGGAAGTAGTGGAGCTGAGATTCGAGCCCATGTCTGTCGGACCTCTTGCCTTTTATTTCCGCTGTTGGGTCACGCTCGGGATGGGGTGCACGCGGCCAAAGGCAAAGCCTTGCTTGCCAGCTCTGCTCCATACTGGCCGATGGGAGCTCGGCCCTCACACACAGTGGGAAACTCAGATGAGTACTCCTTCCTTCTCTTTGTATCTTTCCAGAAAAGAGTCAAGGAAGGGGATGGCCCAGTGCTTGCTCAGCTCTGCTGAGGATCGACTGGGACCCAGCCAGAGCGCCACGTTTAGACTTAAAGTGACTACCCAAAGCTACGGTTGCAGGGATCCCCCAACCCCTCCTCAAGGTCACATGTAGAGCAAGTCACCAGGGTCCTGTGGCTGTGTCCCTCGGTGCCCCTGGAGGCCCAAGGCCGAGAGGATGGGCCCCTGGGGTACGGTCTGGTGACTTGGGGGACCAGCTGTCTTCCTGTGCAGCCTGCCTGAGTCTCAGTTTCCGTGTCCCTCTCAACTCCATCACGCTCGCCAGCCCGTTTCCGTTTCCCTGCTCTCTTGCAGGCCAGTGGTGGAAAGGGGCCTGGGTGTGGGTGGTGGGCTGGAGAACAGGGTGAGGAGCAGAGGCTCGGGGCTGGCACAGCCAGGACCGTCTAGTGGGTGCGTGCTCTCAGCTCTCCCCATTCACTGACTCCTTCTGGAGAAGAGAGGGCTCCCCCATGGGTAGAGGAAGAGAAAGAAAGGAGGGCCTCTGCTTTTCCTCCCTGGTCAGCACCATCCTCCGAGGTGTAAATTAGGAGGCAGCGTTGTCATCTGGGAAGCCTTCCAGAGGAGGGGCTGCGGGTTCTTTGTTGTTGTTCCTGGTGGCACTAAAAACGAACCAAGCGGCCACGTCGCCCTGGCAGCGCCAAGCGGATGTCCTGGGCTGTCACGCTGCCCTGGACCTACCTAGGGTGGCCCCAGGGAGGACACAGCTCTGCTGAGTCTGCTGTTGTGGGTGTAGGGGAATTAGCAGGTTCAGACATCCCATAGTTTCTGGGAATAGAGCATCCAGCACACAGTTGTGACCGTGTATGTGTGTCTGGAGGCTGGTGTGCGTCTGAACATTTGTTGTCTGCGTTGGGATATGTGAGCATGGTCATGTTGTCCTGGGCTGGTGCTGCTGTGTGCGTATCTGTAAGATGGTTTAGGTTTTTGGATGTAGCTGCTGAGAGTGGATGTGTTGCTCTGTGCTCGTGTGTGTGTGTGCATGTGTGTGTGTGCATGCGTGTGTGCGCATGCACAGTGCGTGTGTCTTGGGCTGTGGATGTACTGGGATGGAAGTGGATGTGCACACACTGGGTATGTGTGTTGGTGTGTGTACAGGTAGGTTGGGGTATGAAGGTCAGTACGTGTGTGGGAGTACGGTGCCGCTAGGGTATGGCATTAGGATATGCAGATATGTTGCTGTGGCTGTGTGGTTTGGGGGAGTGCGTATTTGTGTGTTGACACGTGCTGGTAGAGAGGCGTGTGTTGAGATGTATGTAATGGTGTGTGGTGTGGGTGTTGGTGTAGGTGTCAGGCATGTGCTGTGTGGTCGAGTGTGTTGGGGAACCACATCGGTGTATGTTGGTGCGCTGATGCATGTGTTAGTAGAGATGTGTGTGCTGCCTGTATTGGTGTGGGTGTTGGGATGTGTGTTGTGTAGCTAGGCTGTGTGTGGTGGGTGGCTTACTGTGAGGCTCCCTGAAGCACTGTGACCCTCCAGCCTTCCCTGCTGGTTCTGAGCCCTGCCCTGCCCCTTCATTGTTGTTTAATTGCTTCAGTTGTGTCTGACCCCATGGACTGTAGCCCACCCGGCTCCTCTGTCCATGGGACTTCCCAGGCACGAATACTGGAGTGGGTTGTCATTTCCTTCTCCAGGGGCTCTTCCCGATCCAGGGATTGAACTCAAGCTGACCTGAGTCTCTTGCATTAGCAGGCGGGGTCTTTACCGCTGAGTCACCAGGGCAGCCGGGCCCTGCCCCTTGGAGCACTGCTAATGCGGGCTCCCCTCCCTGTTGCCACCTCAGCCTCAGGCAGAAGCTCTGGCTCCTGGGATGTGAGTTTTGGCAAATGCAGGGGCCCTGTCTTCCAGCATCTCACAGCCAAGCCCTCTGTGGCCTCAAGCTCCTACTGGAAGAAGTTGGGGCTTGAGGGTGGGTGTCCTTCCAGGGAACCTCTGTTCTGAGCTCAGCCAGCATGTGCCCTGAGTGGGTCCAAGAGTCCATGAGGACGGGATCATGCTGTACTCGGGGCGTTCTCCTCATGGTCCCCTGTGCAGGGGACGGGATATAGCAGATGTTTGGGGATCTTGTCGACTTGCCCTGAATGAAATGAAAATGTGCTCTCCTGGTACAAAGGGCGCTTGCCCAGGAGCCAGCCAGGACTCAGGCCTGCCCCCCACTCCCCCTCTAGGTGCCGGACCACCTGAAGTCACGGCGCAGAGCCCGCACCACAGACCTGCAGAGGCTCTGTGAACTGGCCGGGTCTCCGTCTGCCAGGAGTGGGAGGAGCCGAGGGCATAAGGAGTCTGGGGGGCAGAGAGGGGCCCAGGGCATGTGAATGCCACGCTGGGAGCAAGTCCTCTCGGGGATGCACTTGGCCTGCCCTCAGCACCCAGAGGACCCCCTCTCTGGGGCAGTGGCAGCCTGGGCTCCAGGTCCACCTCCTCCTCTCTGGATGGCCATCCTCCATGAGCCTCAGAGCAGCCGCCTCTCCTTGCCCTCTGCAGGGTGTTTGTGGATGCAGTAGCAGCCTCACTGACAGTGTGCCTGCTGAGGGCCAGGGCAGTGGGGTAGGGATGTTGCCATGGGCACTGCATCCTCCGTCCTCAGACTGTTTAAAGGCTTCAGCTGTTTCACCAGCAGCTTGAAAAGTGATCTTGCAAGCACTCTGGAGTTTAGTTGCCATGTTCTAATTTTAAGGCCACTGTGGATGGTCTGGGGTGCAGGTCTGGGGACTTGGAGGTGAGCCTTACTGAACTCACCACAGGTAGGGTCTTCAGAATGGTGCCCCAAAGAAGCAGCTGGCATTGAGGGGTGTCAGTCTGGTCAGAGGCTGAGGGCCAGGAGGACACTGGGTCCTTGGGGAGCTTAGGAGCCACAGGGCATGGGACTCTCCTTTTCCTGAAATTTAAAATAATCTGCTAGTAGCCATTTCATAAATTCAGAAAGAAAAACTGTCTTGGGACAGCATGTGTCAGGGCAGCCATGGATTTGATGAAACTTTCCCTGGAAATCACATGGAGCAGAGACCATGTGTCCGATCCACTCAGCTGCGACTGGAAGTCTGTGAAGTCAGTGCTTTGGGGTCAGATGCCCCTGTTTGGTTAGTGGTAGAGGCACTGCTAGCATCTCCAAGGTATGAGCCCCCATGAAGGACAGTGCGAGGCTCCTGAAGGCTTGGGGGAAGGGAGCTGGGAGTGGTGGAGAGGAGGGCACCCTCGAGGGAGGGGCAGATGCCTCCGTGGGCTCCTTCTTAGGGAGAGCAGGGCTCCTGGAGGCTGGCCGCCAGTGCCCACGGCTGTGCTCCTCAGGGGACTGGATAGAACATACCCGAACTCCTAAGGGCAGGCACTGTGGGGATGTAGCTTCCTCGGGGGGGTGGGAATGTTGGGGTGCTGAGGTGAATGAGAATGATGTCTCTGGGGTGCACAGCCAACCTGCATCCCTTCCATGCTCGGAACCCTGCAGTGACTTTCCATCGTGTGGGGAATAAAATCCTTGGTCTCAAGGCCTGGAATCTCCCCCAGCCCTCTGCCTCCTGCCCTCCCCTCTGACCAGCCCCTTGCTGGCCTTCCTGTTGTCTGTGGTCTCTGGGGTGAGCTCTGGACACAGACTCTCACAGGCCAGTTCCAGCCCATCATGCAGTGTGTGTTAGTTGCTCAGTGTCTGACTCTGTGACCCCATGGACTATAGCCCTCCGGCTCCTCTGTCCATGGAATTCTCCAGGCAAGAATAATGGAGTGGGTAGCTATTCCCTTCTTCAGGGGATTTTCCTGACCCAGAGATGGAACCTGGGTCTCCTGCATTGCAGGCGGATTCTGTACCATCTGAGCCACCAGGGAACCCCCATCATGAAGACCTCACCCCAAAAAAGCACTTACTGGTGGCCTTCCCGTGAGCCCAGCTATGAACAGCCCCTCGCTGGAAGCATTACCCTTGTTATACCACCTTGGGAAGCATCACGGTCTGTGTGCTGATCTACGTACGTGTGACTTGTTGTGTGCACCGCCGTGCTTCCTCGTGGTTTTGTTTACTCCCCGCGTGAGCGCCCTGACAGCAGGGACTCTGGTTCGATGCTGTGTCACCAGTGCCCACTACAGTGCCCCCCACATGGTGGAGGCTCAGTGAGCGTGCTTTAAAAGACAGGGTGGTAAAAGGCACATAACACAAAATTCACCCAAGTGTGTGGTTCAGCGGCATTAAATGCATTCGTATTTTTGTGCAGCCATCACCACCGTCTCATCTGGCAGAACTGAAACTCTGTACCTGTTCACCAATGACCCCCTCCTCTGCCCCCAGCTTGGCAGTATAGCCCTTCTACTGTCTGTCTCTGTGAACTTGACGCTCTGGGTGCCAGTGGAATCACATGGGCTGTGTCCTCCTGTGACTGGCTTCGTTCTCTCAGCATGATGTCCTCCAGGTTCGTATGTGTGGTGAGAGATGACAAGATTTCCTCTCCTTATAAGGCTGAAAAATACTCTATTGCATGGATGTGCCACATTGCGTCTATTCACTCATCTGTCACTGGACGATGTCTCTATTTCCAGGAGTACTTTAGCATATGTGAGTGAAGGCAGGGTGTGGTCCGGCCCGCTCTGTCCCCAGCCTGAGAGGAGGGTGGTGGCTTTGGATTTGTTAATTCACAGCATCCCAAGTGACTGCTGTTCAGAAGTCAGGGGCCGCTTTCCTCAGCAGGCCTGTGTTGGGGTCTGGGCATTTTGGAGGTCAGCTTGGGTCAGACCTTGGGCCTCTGGGAGAGCTGCCGTGTGCCCCAAGGGGCTGAGCCCCTTCTGTAGGGGTGAGCCCAGTGTTTGCTGGTGGGCAGGGCAGGTGGAAGGGGAGCTGTGGCCCCCTGGAGCTGATGCTGGGAGAGGAATGCACACACACACACACACACACACACACGGCAACAGCTCCATGGCAAGCTGCCCCAAACCAAGAGTGCTGCCTGGTTTTGGCGGAAGCCAGAATTCCAGAAGACAGCCAGTGTGGTCCAGTATGGTTCAGCATTCTCCGCAAAGCTTGTCCTGTGCCATTTTGGAGTAGAATCCCTGTCTCACCTGCGAACACGGCCTGGGTTGGTGCTGACAGCAGGGCAAAGATGAGGACGTGGGGATCTGGGGAGGAATGGGGAAGTGCAGTGACTGACTTGGGGTCTAAGGGAAGGAGCAAGGGACAGCCAGGCCGTGGCCGGACCTGTGCCTGGGAAGGGCCTTGACTCATCAGGCTGACTGCAGGCAGACTCTCCAACTCAGCAGGATACCCTGTGCCACCTGGCCCTTGTGGGGTGCTTCAGAGCGCACACCCTTCCACCCCTGCCCAGTGAGCCCTAAACTGGGGTTGCCTTGTGTGGTGTGGACCCAACACGGTCTGTAAAGGCCGACAGCTTCTTGGGCTTCTTGCTGGAGGGAGTGGGAGTGGGAAGGGGCCAGCAAGACGTGGGATCGAGAAGATGGTCTTGGGAGGGAAGCTGGGGTGCTGGAGAGAGGTGGGACATTGTGGACAGGCAGCGGGTGGAGCAGGGCCCTGGGGGTCCCGGTGGTGGAGGGGACCTGAATTCTGGGCAGGACAGATGCTGAACACTCAGATCCACCGGGGGGCCGAGGGCGAGGGTGTGAAGTGGAGGAGAGAGACAAGGATACCTTGGCTTGAAGGTTCGAGGGGATGCAGGCAGAATTCCACTCAATCAGCTCTCAGCTGAGGACATGGGGAGGCCAGGTGAGGCAGCCTTAAACCTGCCCCATAAAAGTGATGTCTCCCTGGGCCTCCTGGGGTCTTGTTCCTGAGCTGGAGCCTGGGAGACAGCCATGACAGGGCTATGGGCGGGCTGCTGTGGACTCGCTTCCCGCAGTGATTGTTACCTCCCATCCCGGTCTGCTCCGGCTGCCGTCACAGCTTTCCATAGACTGGTGCATACACAGAATCATTGTCTCTCTCACGGTTCTGAGGCTGGAAGTCCAAGATCAGGTGCCAACAGATTCAGTGTCTCATCAGGACGCGGTTCCCATAGTGAAGGCGAGGCATGCTCTGGGGTCTCTTTAATAGGGTGCCTCATCCCATTCATGCAGCTCCACCTACATGACCTAGGCATCTCCCGAGACTATCACATTGGAGCTTAGGATTTCTGTATATGAGCTTGGGGGGACAAAAATCCAGTCTCTAGAACTTCCTCACTGATGCCTCCCTCCCCAAAGCAGTGTTGTTGATCGCGCCAGTTCTTTAAACAGACACATAAGAGAAAAGAAAATGAAAAGAGGCTCCAGCATGCTGTGAGCTTGCCCAGTGGTTCACAGGTAGAATGTCCTCTTGGGAACATGACAGGCCAGTCCAGCTAGCACCTCCTCTGCTTGTGGGGTAACTGACAGTCCTTGGCGGAAGGAGGCGGGTCCCAAAGGTGGATGAACAGCAGCCAAGGGCAGGTGTACCCATTCCACACCTGGAGTCCTGCTCCTCTAGGGATGCTCAGCCCTGCTCACAGCTCCCTCGGCCCTCACATGGGGATGGGAGAGGGCTCCTTGGGGAACAAGGATGCCGGAGACAGACAGTGGCTGCTTTGGAATTTCAGTGCAGGTTACAAATGGGACTGAGCAGGTTCTGCTTTTCTCAGACTGTCCCCATCCTGCCCTGAATCTTCCCCACATGTTCTTTACTGCTAGACACACAGTGTTTAGCTGATGGGAAAACAGCCAGAGAATTCAATAACACCCAGTGGTCCCCAGGGGAGAGATGTAATTCCTAAAATGTACCAAACTAGTTAAAGTCACTTTTACAGTGTGTTGCCATTTAGAGCTTCCCTCCAGGTCCCCGTCCCAGATAAGCAGTGGATGAGGGGGTCTGAGGGGGCAGTACAAGCCGTGAAGAGGGGGAGAGGTGGTCTGCAACCTGTCCTCCAGTCTCCCTCCTACTGACCCATTGAAACAACTTCAACTGCACTCTCTTTGGGGGGTGGGTAATAAACTTTCTGGGCTTCCCCCATAGCTCAGCTGATGAAGAATCTGCCTACAATGCAGGAGACCCTGGTTCAATGCCTGAGTCAGGAAGATCCCTCTGGAGCAGGGATAGGCTACCCACTCCAGTATTCTTGGGCTTCCCTGTGACTCATATGGTAAAGAACCCACCTGCAGTGCTGGAGTCTTGGGTTTGATCCCTGGGTTGGGATTTCCTGGAAGAGGGCATGGCAATCCACTGTAGTATTCCTGCCTGGAGAATCCCCATGAACAGAGGAACCTGACAAGCTATAGTCCACGGGGCTGCAAATAGTTGGATGCAACTAGGCAGAGCACAGTAAACTTTCTGTTTTAAAGTAGTGTTAGATTTATAGAAAAGTTGCAAGGATAACCTAGAAGGTAGGTTCCCGTGTTCTCCACACTGACTTTCCCCATTGCCAACGTCACTAGGGTCCATTTGTCCCAAGGAATGAACCCATATCTGTCCATTGTCATTAGCTGTCCATGTCATTAGTCCATACTTTATTTGGATTTCCTTAGTTCTTACCTAATGTTTTTATTCTGTGCCTGGATGGCATCAATGATTCCATGTTACGTTTAGATTTTTTTTTTTAATAAACTTTGTCTTTTGGAGCAATTTAAGTTCACAACAAAATCGAGTGGAAAATACAGACTTTCCACATACCTCCTGATCCCTACAACTTTCCCCACTGTTGACACTAGTTGTCATGACCCCTTAGGTCCCTTTTGGCCATGAGAGCCTCTCAAATTTTCCTTGTTTTTGGTGACTGTGACAGTTTTGAGGAGTACTGATCAGGTATTTTATAGGCTGTCCTTCAATTTGTGTTTACCTGATGTTTCTCTGAGGGTTAGACTGGAATTTAGGGCTCTTGGAAGGAAGACCTCAGAGGTAAAGTGCCCTCATCACATTATATCAAGGACACCTGTAGTCAATCTGACTTATTACTGTTGATGTTGACCGTGGCCCCCTGGCTGAGGTCTTGTCAGGTGGATTTGGCCCCTTTAAAGCCATGCCCCTCTGAAAGGTAGCCAGGACCGGCTACATAACCTATAGGACTCAGTGCAAAATGGAAAGGTGGAGCCCATTGTTTGACATTACTAAGAATTTCAAGATTATGATAGTGGAACATTAAATCCAAGTTTAATTTAACTCCTTCTCGGCACACTCCCTGGGTGACCTTTGTGGTCTCATGAAGGCAGTGCTGTTCGAAGGCCTGTGGGCACAGGAGGAGGAGCCTAGTCCTGTGGTCTCTTATCCCTGAGCCGTTGAAGGAGGCAGAGGGCTGGGGAGGGTCAGAAACACTCAGGGTGGTGTGCGTATCACCGTGTGGACAGAGCGTGTCAGCACATTACAGGTGTCCGCAGAGTTTCTGCTGAGCCACCTGTGGGGGAACCTCCCAGCTCTGCCTGGCAGAGAGAGGATGCTCAGGGGTGTGCCTGAGATAGCAGTTAGTAGCGAACAGAGCAGCTCCATGATGGTTTTAAAAATACATTGCTTTTACTTTTTTTTTTTTACCAATTTTCTCAGTGTGCAGAGTAGAACTTCCCCCTAGAAGATCTTAGGGTATTTTATTTACAAAATGAAATGCAAAATGATCCTGTTTCTGCTGGGCAAACTGGGGGGCCCCGGTGGAGGGATGCACCTGACGATGGCAGCCCCTCTCCCGGCCGCTCTCTCATCGGAGAGGGGAGCACGCCTCTTCTTAGGTGCATACCTGTGGAGGCGCAGGCCCCTTGCCACAGCATCAGTGCAGCAATGAGCGTACAGCTGCCAACCGGCTCCTCCTTGCTGTTACTCACCCAGCTGTTTAGAGAAGGAGAGAGTATTTCTAATCAGCCATATGGCATGGAGTTTTATTTGCCGTGGTAAGTTAAAAAGTACATTATTGGTCAGCATCTTGCATGCAGATTTTGGCACTGCATTCCGGGAGTACCTGGAGAAGAGAAGGGTGGCAGGTAGGATCTGTGTAATTACATTGCCGTGCAAGCTTGTAACGTTGCCATCCCTAACTCTGCCCGGTATCTCACTGCGGCGGCTGCCCGGGGATATTGCTGCACGGCTCCTGTAGCCCGAGAAAGATTATGTAAACATGGTGTGCGAGCTCGAAAGTGAGTAATGAAGTTGAGTACTTGTTGCAAAAATTAATAAATGGCTAGGTTCGCACGTGATGGAGGAGTCTCTGTGTGAGAACGGAGTCGCCGGCGTAGTGATGGATAAATGCACCTCCAGGCACAGGTGACTTGGGGAAATTCATCCTTTTTTTTCTATCGATAAGATCAAATGGACAGTTCTAGTCCTGCCCTTATCTTTCTACTGGACTAGCATGAAATCTTCACAAATAGATCTTTCTCCTCCTCTTTGCCTGTCAGACTCTTCACCCTAGCCTCAGAGGACAGCTGGCAGCGATGTGGGGCTGTTCGCAGTTTCTGGAATGGCCGCCTTTGCAGACACTTCCTATACTCGTGTTTAGCAAGTGCCTGTGATGTGTCCTGAAGTCACTGTCCACCTGGCAAGTCTGTTTTGAGCCTTGGTTCAAGTGCCACTTCCCCTGAGAAGCCTTTCTGTCCATCCCTGTCTACAGTGCTTCCCGTCCCAGAAAATTAACCCACGGTCACTGGTGCCCATTCTTCCTTGATGATACCTAGGTTTCTGCCACTGTCTGTTTCTCCTTAGAAAGGGATCCATGGGACCAGACAGATTGAGGTCCAGATCTCAGTTCCAGCAAGTATCAGCTTATGTGACCTGGAGCACAGAACCTCTGAACCTCAAATATCCCATCTGTAAAATGGGAAATGCGCGTTTCTAGTTTGTAAGGCTGTTAAGAGTTAGATATTAGATCACGTGTCTGGCTCATAGGACTTGCTATTAAATATGTGTTAAAAGATGGATGGAGACTGGAGAGGAGGAGGCACTGGGGAAGAAGGCGGAGCAGGGGCCACAGTGACGTATGTGTCGAGGACAGCCACCCCATCTGGCTGGGAATGTGGTGGGGACCAGAGGAGGTGACTCTGGAAAGGGAAACTAGGGCTCCGTTGCAGAGGGACTTGGATGCTGGGGGAGGACTTTATCCTGCAGGCACTGGGAGTCGTGGACTGTGTGTGTGTGAAACAGTTGAGGTTTGTGGTGGGGCTATGCCGGGAGTAGTACGTGGGGTTCCACATTGTTTTATGTGTCCTGGTTCCTCACAGACCTCCTTTCCCCTGACCCCTCACACCTCAGAGACATTCCTGCAGCTCCAAAGCCTTGGGCAATGGCTTGGACTGGTCCTGGGAGAACTTCTCTTTGCCCTTCCCTCTCCCTCCATCAGTCAGCCCTTCAAAGCACCAGTGTGCTGCCAGGAAAGGATATTACATGAAGCCCCTGAAGTGGTGCATTAAAGCAGTTTGGATTTTCTCTTACTGCTAACATTGATTACTATTAATTAAGGTTGATATTTACAATCAGAGGGAGTACAGGAGCAGATCATTTTTTATTAATCACTATTCTAGATTCATCATTAGTCATCATTATCAAAATATGCAGACAGTGGACAGTGGCTGAGTTTTTAAAACCAAGTGAATGATTAAATTATACTACATTATAGAGAGGCTGTGTTTTTTGTCACCTCTCCCTTTCTGGGTTGTCCCTATTGTCCCCCAAGTGGTCTCAGCCCCCTGCCACTTATCTTCTCCCCTGCCCCTTCTCTCCCCATCGCCCCCCTCCTTCTCTTCCTCCCACCCTCCCTTCTTTTCTTTTCCTCACCATAAATGGTACCCTCCTGACATCCTGCAACCTGCCTTTTTCTTCCAGTGATGTGGCTTAAAGGTCACCTTGTGTTATGACTGAGCCCTGACTTGCTCCTTTCCTGTCACTGTAGCATGATCATGGAACGGATATGCCACGATATTGTTTACTTTTATAGGCTTTCTGCCACTGGCAGACACAGGTTATTGCCCTTTCCTTCCCTTCCTTTTGTCGTCTTGGTCAGTGACACAGTGGGAATCCCGTGTGCATCCCGCAGCCGCCAGGGTAGCTCTGGAGAGGTGGGGTTGCTGCAGCCTCCCCTTCCCCAGGCTTCCCAGATCCTTCTTGCTTGATCCCCAAACCTTGGCCGACCCAAACCCCACCTGGATCCCCAGCGTGGCCCAGCTGCACTTTTGATGGGATTCCCTTCCTGGACTGCATTCTTTGCCATCTTGCCGTGTGCAAATCCTGCCCACATCCTGAGAAGCATCTCTGGGGCTGTGGCCACTCTTGGAGAGGCTTAGAACTCTCTGCTTCCTTGTCTGAAATTTTCCTAGAGGCTTGTCACTTTATAGTGAAGTTCGTTTGGTGGTTTTATTCTGAATTGCGAGCCCTATGAGGACAGGGATAGAATCTTCCTGGATCCTCCTAGGCGCTTACTGAGTTTGTGGGTCTTTCCCATGTGTTGGAGGGGAGTGTGGCTCCTGGAGATCTCAGACCCTTCCTTCCTGGGGTTTGCAGAGATGGGCCCAAGGCACCCGCTGCTTCCTTCCTTCTGTGGTCACTCGTCTCCCCTCCCTTTTTTCCAAATGGGAGCTCAATGTGTTCTTGGAATGAGAAAGATGGAATTTAGGAGATCCTGGTTTTCCATTTAGGATTTTTTTTTCCCAGTAGATAAACAATTGTAGGTGGTTTAATTTATCTACAATGGTGCACATGGATTTACCTAAGCAGGAGAATGTCGCTAAGTTGTGGACACATACTGCATACAATTCAATGAGAATCGGCCTCTGATGGGTAGCAATAAATGTCAAACTGTTCAACATTGATTGTTCTGGAAGGAATATTGCCTTACAAAGAATAAAGTATCTTTTTGAGATTGTTCAATTGGACTGACTTTAAATCTAACAAGAAATAGGAATACGGAATCTCTCTGTGGCTCCTTGCCCCTGTGGTTGAAGACAGGGGACACAGTGGGAATGGGGGCCAAACCACTTGGGTCTCTGTTCTCTTAATGGTTCCTTCAACCTCCGGAGAAGAGGGAAGAATGTCTCAGAGACTGCAGTGGCTTCCTACAGTCCTGCCAACTTCTTCGTCTGCCTTGCCTGCCCCTGGGACTTCAGGTCCCACAGCTCTCCCCTCACAAACTACACTCCAGCTATGCTGGTCTGCTTAGCGCTCTTCAAAACACTCCAGTGTGGACCTTCCCCCGGGCTTTGCCCTTCTGTTCTCTCTGCATAAAATTCCATCCTTCTCTGCTTTTCTGTGACCACTCACCCAAGGTCAAAGCTCACCTCCTTTGTGGCCCACACTCCACTGGTGGTTCCTAACCATTCCATCACTCTTATATGTGTAACTATTTGAAATTGTCTTATTTATTTATTTATTTATTTATTTTTAGCATATTGTCTTGCCTCCCCACTAGACTTGTGAGCTTCTTGAGGGCAGGAATGGTGTCTGTCTCATCTGCTTGGGTAGTCCAATGCCTGGAGCAGTTCATGAGACAGGATGTTTGTGATATAATAATATGGTGATAAGTACTGATAGAACAAGTGTGTTGAGTGACGCTCTGCAAAGTGATAGAACATACACGCATTTATATAATAGCAACCACCCAAGGCATGAAAAAAGATCTCTTGGCTTCCTTTCAAATGAATCTTCCTTTAGTAGAATTGCTCTGTTTTGTGACTTGAAGAAAGCAGGCTTTTCCTGCAGCAGTTGGTTCCTGCTACTTTCTAGACAACCTGGTAATTTGTTTGGAGTGCTAGGGCAGAGGGCTTGCACTGCCGGTGGCCGAGTCTCTCCCCGCCGGAGACTGAGCCCTCCTTACTCTGCTTTGCCGAGAATGCAGAGTCAGGCACAATAGCTGCAGACTCTCGAGTTTAGCTGATGAATGAAAGGACTTAAGTGAAGTGGAGACTCATGGTAGTTATCATCGTCTAGAATTTGTGAAAAATGTTCTTTTCCTTTGTCTCAGGGATCTTCTATTGTTGCAGGAGACTTAGGTCAGGAGATAGAGTTCTTTTACTCTGTAAAAATAAAAACCTGTGTATTTCCTCTAGCCCTGAATAAAAATAGCCATTCTTTATTTAAAAAAAGAAAGAAAGAAAACCTCTGTGCAGCTTCTCAGTGCTGACTTCCTTGCACCCACTTTCCAGACCTCAGAAGGGCTGAAGGAGGAGGTCAGAGTGTGTGGGTCTGTGTGCTGACTGATCATGTCCCACGAGCTGGTTTGTGGATAATCCTTTGGTGTCTTCTTTTCCCCCAGGAGAAAGTTTGACTCTGAAAATCAGATATTAGGAAATATATGCTATGAAGTCATTTTGGCTGATTTAATCCAAACTTCCTGTCTGCTCCTGGGCAGAGGGTTCAAGGTTGGGAGGGTCTTGTGGTCTAACTCTGCCCACTCTCATTTGAGCAGCCACGGTTTCTTGCCTGCTGGTGCACCTCCTGGTAGGCCACTCACCGCCCCAACCCCCAGGCCTGAGAAAGGTCTGGGGAAGCCCCCACTGTGCACACAGCAGCAGCTGGTCTGGACTCTCCACCTCCGCACGTGCACCCTGGGGAGGAAGACGCCTTCCTCCCGTAGCTGTTGTGCCAATGAATGGCCTGGTCCTCCTCTAAGTCAGGCGCTCAGGGAACATTCTCTTTCTTACTGTTTTTTTTTTTTTTAATTGTCCTGAAACCTGCTCCCTAACTCTGGTCTTAGACTTCCCAGGTCTGGCTCTCCCAGGGCCAGGAGACAAATATCCTCTAGCTTTGAGCCCTGCCTACCATCTTATTCTTCATTGGTCTGATCCTGTGTGCTAAGTGCATATGGCCTGTTGGTATGGCAAATCCCCTCCTGTTTTTGTTGCCCTGTTTCTGAGGCTGGATTTGCTTGTCTGGGACCACTGATTCTCTGTTGCCCTTGAGTAGCTTTTCCCTGGCTAATCCCCAAAGTCCTTCTCAGGGATGGGGCTAAATCCCTGTCCTCTGCTGACTCCTATATTGATACTCTGGGGTTTGGACCCTGTTACTAGTTAGGATAGTGCTGGCTGATGTTGTCGATATTTCTTATAGTGTCAGGACACAATGATTTATGTGTTTTCTCACAGAAAATCCAACCAGTGTTGGATGTAAGCAGCTTTCATTTAGGGACCAGTGGACTCTCAGCACTTCTAGTATGTGGTTTCCAAGATCATGAAGGGCATTGAAATCTGCTGTCAGGAAAGGGGGGACTGATAGGAGGACAGGTAGGGGTGATGGATAGACTTGCAGATGGGGTACTTTGTGCAGATTCCATTGGCTGCAACTCGGTCACATGATCCCAGCTGGCTGGTGAGCCTGGGACATGTCCCTGGCTGGGGTTCCACTTCTGGCAACCACTCCATGTGTGGAAGGAGACACGGATGGTTGGTTGGCAGCCGTCTCTACTACAGACCGGATGTGAAAAAGACCAGCAACTGCTTAATGGCATCACTCAGTTTAGTCCCTTGGCTTAGTGATCAGGGTGCTTTCAGAGCGTCTCGTCTTCATTCAGGGTGTGTCGTGCCCAGCACCCCACTTGCCCAGCACTGGCCACCTGCACTTGTGCTACTCACACCTCCTGGGTTTCTGTCCAGGTCATTGGTAAAAAAGTCCACAGTGCAGCCCTGCTCATCACCCAGGGCCCTTCACGGTGCCTTCAGGATGTCTCGTTACTCTGCACTGTTTGGCATGGCTGGTTATCCAGCCACTTAGCCATGTCTGTTTCTTGCTCAGGCTCACATTTCTCCCCTTTATCCCCGAGGAAATCAGAATGCCCTGCAGAAATGCAGATGCCCCGTGTCTCATGCAGCTCTCTGTCCTGCCAGCCTGTGGGCTGGGCTGACACAGCTGGTCTCCGGCGCCCACACTGGGATCCAGGGGTTGCCATTCCCTCTTCTTGGTTTTCCCCAACTGCTTTTAAAGAGTAACATCTAGGCTAAAATCATACTTGGGATCAGTTGTCCGTGACCTGAAGGGTTTAGCTTCCCCTTCTCCACAGTTCCTCAAATATCACCACCAAAGCATTCAGCACTAGCTTTACAAGCTCTTTCAGTACCACAATGTGGAATTCCCAGAGCCTGGAGATGGGAATTCTGGCCAAGCACACAGGGTCTCTCTGAAGATCTTTTACCTGTCTCAGGCTCCTTTTGGTCCTTTTCTAGCCTTAGGACCTTCTTGTTGCTGAGCAGACATAAACAATCCTGTCTTCTCCATCAGTTGCTTGACTTGGTGTCATCACTGCTTACAGCAGATCTACAGTTCCTTCCTCTGTCTGTTTCTTGCTCTGAATTGAGCTTTTTAAGAGGGATTTTTTGGATATCCTTAATAATGTTTTGACTCCCTTAGCCTTTGCCAAAGAGAAGGTCATTGCAAGTCCCAGCCACTTATGTCTAATATTCCCTGATAACATGTTCCTTCCTCTTCTCGTATTTTATCCAAATCATCAGTCAATTACTTGATTCACTCAACAAATATACATCAGTTCAGTTCAGTTGCTCAGTTGTGTCTGACTTTTTGCGACCCCATGGACTACAGCACACCATGCCTCCTTGTCCATTGCCAACTCCTGGAGTTTACTCAAACCCATGTCCATTGAGTCAGTGGTGCCATCCAACCATCTCATCCTCTGTCATCACTTTCTCCTCCTGCCTTCAGTCTTTCCCAGCATCAGGGTCTTTTCAAATGAGTCAGTTCTTCGCATCAGGTGGCCAAAGTATTGGAGTTTCAGCTTCAGCATCAGTCCTTCCAGTGAACACCCAGGACTGATTTCCTTTAGGATGGATTGGTTGGATCTCCTTGCAGTCCAAAGAAGACTCTCAAGAGTCTTCTCCAACACCACAGTTCAAAAGCATCAGTTCTTCAGCACTCAGCTTTCTTTAGAGTCCAGCTCTCACATACATACATGACTACTGGAAAAACCATAGCCTTGACTAGATGGACCTTTGTTGGCAAAGTAATGCCTTTGCTTTTTAATATGCTGTCTAGGTTGATCATAACTTTTCTTCCAAGGAGTAAGTGTCTTTTAATTTCATGGCTGCAGTCACCATCTGCAGTGATTTTGGAGCCCAAAAGAATAAAGTCTGTTACTGTTTCCACTGTTTCCCCATCTATTTGCCATGAAGTGATGGGACCAGATGCCATGATCTAAGTTTTCTGTCTGTTGAGTTTTAAGCCAACTTTTTCACTCTCCTCTTTTGCTTTCATCAAGAAGCTCTTTATTTCTTTGCGCTCTGCTATAAGGGTGGTGTCATCTGCATATCTGAGGTTATTGATATTTCTCCTGGCAATCTTGATTCATCCAGCCCAGTGTTTCTCATGATGTACTCTGCATATAAATTAAATAAGCAGGGACAATATACAGCCTTGCATACGTCTTTTCCTATTTGGAACCAGTCTGTTGTTCCATGTCCAGCTCTAACTGTTGCTTCCTGACCTGCATACAGATTTCTCAAGAAGCAGGTCAGGTGGTCTGGTATTCCCTTCTCTTTAAGAACTTTCCAGAGTTTGTTCTGGTCCACACAGTCAAGGGCTTTGGCATAGTCAATAAAGCAGAAGTAGATATTTTTATGGAACTCTCTTGCTTTTTTGATGATCCAACAGATGTTGGCAATTTATCTGTGGCTCCTCTGCCTTTTCTAAAACCAGATTGAACATCTGGAAGTTCACAGTTCGTGTACTGTTGAAGCCTGGCTTGGAGAATTTTGAGTATTACTTTACTTGCATGGGAGATGAGTGCAATTGTGTGGTAGTTTGAACATTCTTTGTCATTGCCTTTCTTTGGGATTGGAATGAAAACTGACCTTTTCCAGTCCTATGGCCACTGCTGAGTTTTCCAAATTTGCTGGCATATTGAGTGTAGTACTTTCATAGCATCATCTTTTAGGATTTGAAATAGCTTAACTGGAATTCCATCACCTCTACTAGCTTTGTTTGTAATGATGCTTCCTATGGTCCACTTGACCTCACATTCCAGGATGTCTGGCTCTAGGTTGGTGATCACATCATTGTGGTTATCTGGGTCGTGAAGATCTTTTTTGTATAGTTCTTCTGTGTATTCTTGCCACCTCTTCTTAATATCTTCTGCTTCTGTTAGGTCCGTACCATTTCTGTCCTTTATTGTGCCCATTTTGCATGAAATGTTCCCTTGGTATCTCTAATTTTCTTGAAGAGATCTCTAGGC
This sequence comes from Odocoileus virginianus, assembly GCF_023699985.2. Taxonomy (NCBI): domain Eukaryota; kingdom Metazoa; phylum Chordata; class Mammalia; order Artiodactyla; family Cervidae; genus Odocoileus; species Odocoileus virginianus. The sequence continues at coordinate 20,194,882 of NC_069693.1, read as the reverse complement.
CTTCCCACTCTATTGTTTTCCTCTATTTCTTTACATTAATCACCAAGGAGGGCTTTCTTATCTCTCCTTGCTATTCTTTGGAGCTCTGCATTCACATGGATATGTCTCTCCTTTTCTCCTTTGCCTTTCACTTCTCTTCTATTCACAGCTATTTGTAAGGCCACCTCTGACAACCATTTTGCCTTTTTGCATTTCTTTTCCTTGGGGATGGTCTTGATCCCTGCCTCCTGTACAATGTCAGGAACCTCCATCCATAGTTCTTCAGGGACTCTGTCTATCAGATCTAATCCCTTGAATCTATTTCTCATTTCCACTGGATAATTGTAAGGGATTTGATTTAGGTCATACTTGAATGGTCTAGTGGTTTTCCCTACTTTCTTCAATTTAAGTCTGAATTTGGCAGTAAGGCGTTCATGATCTGAGCCACAGTCAGCTCTCGGTCTTGTTTTTGCTGACTGTATAGAGCTTCTCCATGTTTGTCTGGAAAGAATATAATCAATCTGATTTCAGTGTTGACCATGTGGTGATGTCCGTGTGAAGTCTTCTCTTGTGTTGTTGGAAGAGGGTGTTTGCTGTGACCAGTACATTCTCTTGGCAAAACTCTCTTACCCTTTGCCCTGCTTCATTCTGTACTCCAAGGCCAAATTTGCCTGTTCCTCCAGGTATTTCTTGACTCCCTACTTTTGCATTCCAGTACCCTATAATGAAAAGAACATCTTTTTTGGGTGTTAGGTCTAGAAGGCTTTGTAAGTCTTCATAGAAACATTCAGCTTCAGCTTCTTCAGCATTACTGTTCGGGGCATAGACTTGGATTACTGTAACATTAAATGGTTTGCCTTGGAAACGAACAGAGATCATTCTGCCATTTTTGAGATTGCAGCCAAGTACTGCATTTTGGACTCTCTTGTTGACTATGATGACTACTCTGTTTCTTCTAAGGGATTTTTGTCCACAGTCGTAGATAAAATGGTCATCTGATTTATTGTTTTTTTCTTTTTTTTTTCCATTTATTTTTATTAGTTGGAGGGTAATTACTTTACATCATTACAGTAGTTTTTGTCATACATTGAAATGAATTAGCCATGGATTTACATGTATTCCCCATCCCGGTCCCCCCTCCCACCTCCCTCTCCACCCGATCCCTCTGGGTCTTCCCAGTGCACCAGGCCCGAGCACTTGTCTCATGCACCCAACCTGGGCTGGTGATCTGTTTCAATTCACCCATTGCAGTCAATTTTAGTTTGCTGATTCCTAAAATGTCGATGTTCACTCTCGCCATCTCCTGTTTGACCACTACCAATTTGCCTTGATTCATGGACCCAACATTCCAAGTTCTATGTAATATTGCTCTTTACAGCATTGAATTTTACTTCCATCACCAGTCACATCCACAGCTGGGTATTGTTTTTTCTTTGACTCCCTCTCTTCATTCTTTCTGGAGTTATTTCTCCACTGATCTCCAGTAGCATATTGGGCACCTACTGACCTGAGGAGTTCATCTTTCAGTGTCCTATCTTTTTGCCTTTTTGTACTGTTCATGGGGTTCTCAAGGCAAGAATTACTGAAGTGGTTTGCCATTCCCTTCTCAAGTGGACCACATTTTGTCAGAACTCTCCACCATGACCTGTTCGTCTTGGGTGGCTCTACATGGCATGGCTCATAGTTTCATTGAGTTAGACAAGGCTGTGGCCCATGTGATCAGATTGGTTAGTTTCCTGTGATTGTGATTTCCAGTTGTCTTATGGAGAAGGGTAAGAGGCTTATGGAAGCTTCCTGATGGGAGAGACTGACTGAGGCGGAAATTGGGTCTTGTTCTGATGGGCAGGGCCATGTTCAGTAAATCTTTAATCCAATCTTCTGTTGATGGGTGGAGCTGTGTTCCCTCCGTGTTATTTGAAAGTGAAAGTGAAGTCGCTTAGTCCTGTCTGACTCTTTGTGACCCCATGGACTGTAGCCTACCAGGCTCCTCTGTCCATGGGATTCTCCAGGCAAGAATACTGGAGTGGGTTGCCATTTCCTTCTCCAGGGGATCTTCCCGACCCAGGGATTGAACCCAGGTCTCCTGCACTGCAGGCAGTCGTTTTAACCCTTGAGCCACCAGGGCCAAACTATGGTGGAGGTAATGAAGACAGTGGCGACCTCCTTCAGAAGGTTCCATGCATGCACTGCTACACTCGGTGCCCCCAGCCCTGCAGTAGGCCACCACTGACCCACGCCTCCCCCGGAGACTCCTGGACACTCAGGGCAAGTCTGGGCCAGTCTCTTGTGGGGTCACTGCTCCTTTCTCCTGGTCCTGGTGTACAGAGGTCCTGTTTGTGCCTGCCAAGAGTCTGTTTCCCCAGTCCTGTGTAAGCTCTGGTGGCTCTATGGAGGGGTTAATGGCGACCTCCTCCAAGAGGTATGGCCTTGTGCCATACCCAGGTCTGCTGCATCCAGAGCCCTTGTCCCTCTGGCCGTTGACCGTCCTCCCCAGGAAATGCTGAAACACAGTTCTGTCTCAATCTCTGTAGGGTCTCCGAGTCCTGGTGCGCATGAAGTATTTTTGAGCCCTCTGAGCATTTCTGGCGGCTATGAGGTTTGATTCTAAATGTGATTTCGTCCCTCCTCCGGTCTTGCAGGGGCTTCGCCTTTATTCTTGGATGTGGGGTATCTCCTCACAGTCGCTTGAGCTCCGCACAGCCACTGCTCCAGCACCTACAAATATATATGTATGTGTAAATATATGTATGTGTACATTTATGTGTATATGCATGTGTGTGAATGTACATGAATATGTGTACATGCACATATATATGGGTGTGTAAGCCACTCTGTTCTTTTCAAATCTATCTTTGAAGATCATACTGGCTTCCCTGGATGCTGCCCTCTCCTCCCTCACTGGGACCTTTCTGGTTACACAGGCCTCGTGGCATGTTTGAGAGCATCCTTATCTTTTACTGAGCCATCTGCTTGCCTAGCCTCTCATGCCCTGGAATTCTACATCTCTTTACTCCAAGTGTTTTGAACTCTGACATCCTAAAATTCAGAATACATGTTGGTTAAGGATGACTTATAAACATTTATTGAGTTTTTTTGAACAAGTGTCATTCAGTATGCTAACTTGTTAAGTGGGCTTAGCCTTTATAATGTCTTATAGGTACTGACTTTATTTTCCAGGGATTCAGGGTGATCTGAGGTTCAGTGATGTTAAGTAACTCCTCTAGTGTTGTGCAGGAAGGACTGGAGCCTGGATTTGAAATCATGTGCGTCTTACTCCAACTCTGCCCCATCCCCGTGATCCTGTCCTGCTCAGCCTACCCACCCCACCCAGTGAATTGGGAACCTTAAGATGACATAATTATAGTTGGCCAGGATTCTTGTCTTTTCTACTTTAACTAGTTCCTCCTCATTAGTTAGAACTAAATCCAGAGTAAAAAAAATAAAATCCCCTAATTATATTCTCCACAGTCTGGAAAATGAACTTATCATCAAGTTAGGCCAAGATCTTGTCCGTGGATGAAGACGACAGTGATAACAGTCAATGTCTGATGCCCAGCTGTTTGGCCAGATAATAGGTTGATTGGGTAGTAGGAGAGTGAAAGTTCCCATCAGTCCCTTCTCTAGCCTCCTGACCGGTTGACCTGGAAATTTTGAGTACAGAGTAAGCCACCTATTTCTCCCATCTCCTGGGTGGCCTGTGGCAAAGCCACCGTTTCTGCACCTCCTGCTTCAGGCTCCCCCACGACTCCCCTCTGTGCTTTTCCCTGGTGCATACGAGCACCATGAAGGGAGGGGGAGACCCCTCCTTCACCGTTTGAACCCTGTCTGTTCTCCGGGACAGGGAAGGCCCTGTGTCTGCCTCTCATCCTGAAGACTTCAGCCCCGACCTGACCGTGAGGCTCAGGTCAGCGTGCTGTGTTTGTCCTATGTCCAGCCCTGGACCGGTGACCTTGTGGACTGCCCTCTTCTTTGAGGGCATCTCTGTGCCCCTCCCATATCCCTCCTCCTCTCTGGGTTGTCTCTGCCATGCTTGGGGGTCCCAGGGTGCCAGAATATGGGGTAAGGTCAGCTGGCCCCCAGGAGGACATGGCCTGCTTCCCTCTGTGAAATGCTTCAGAGCCCAGACACGACTTACTCCAGGGTCTCCAGACAGGGCCAACTCCCTCCTACTTCCCCTGCTCCTCACTCTCAGCAGATCCCAAACACCCCACCCCCAAACGGGCCCCTCCTCCTATGCCCTTGGCTTGGTGAACAGTACCCTACCCACCTGTCGGCTGCCAGAAGCCCAGGAGATAGCCAAGATACCTCCCTCCCGAACCTCCATGGGTCCTGTGCCCACTTCTTAAAGAACTCTTGAATGAACCCCGTAGTCTCCACAACAAGGCCTTATTTCACATCCCCAAGGTTTTCCCTCTTAATCATAGCCTCTCTCTGGTCTTTCTTCTTGGAGCCTACTCTCTGTCCAAACCAGCTCCAAACCAAAACCCCAAGAATCTGATCACACCCTTTATTCCCAGCCTAGAGCCACTCAGAGGTTTCCCATTGTCCCCAGAAAAAGGCCCCCGTCTGATGAGAGCCTTTGGGGTGGGGCCCTGGTCTGTCTCTGCAGCCGCTTCCCTTTATCCCCAGTCTGGCTTCCAGCTGGCCTGACTTCTGTGATCCCCAGTGAGTGAACATTCATTCATCTTTCAGGGTCTTTGCCTGCTCCGCCCCTTTTACATGGAATAGCGCTTCCCCATCCCTTTGCTTGGCCAACTCCAACCTCCCTTTGAAGACTTCTTTGGAGGCCGTCTTCACTTGGCGTTGAGGGAGATGCCTGGGGTGATGTCTGGGGTACCCAGTCATCCATCCACCACAGTACATCCAGTGTACCCTCCATACCACATCACAATTATCTTTCTCTTTTCATGCCTAATCACCCAAGAGACACTCCATATACTTTGTTGAATGTTGAATGAATGTTGCAGAAACCTAAATTCAGCTATGCAGGGTATTTCCTCTCTTTCTGGTTCTTAAATATGTCACATAACTGTTGGTCCTCATTCTTTCTCTTTCTGTTGGCTAACAGTATTCTCCTGCACTTTTCCCTCATTGCATCCCCTCATTCCTCTAAGCCTCTAGATGCTGTTGTTGCTCAGTCGCCCAGTCGTGTCTGGCTCTTTGCGACCCCTTGGACTGCAGCACATCAGGCTTCCCTGTCCTTCACCATCTCCCAGAGCTTGCTCAAACTCATGTTTATTGAGTCGGTGATGCCATCCAACCACCTCATCCCCTATCGTCCCCTTCTTCTCCTGCCTTCAATCTTTCCCAGCATCAGGGACTCTTCCAATGAGTTGACTCTTCACATCAGGTGGCCAAAGTATTGGAGCTTCAGCATCAGTCCCTCCAAAGAATATTCAGGTTTGATTTCCTTTAGGATTGACTGATTTGATCTCCTAGCAGTCCAAGGGACTCTCAAGAGTATCTAAGTATCTAAGCCTCTAGATGCTTATTTTTTGTAATAGCTTTATTGTAATAGCTTTATTTAATTCACACTGCATACATTTCACTCATGTAAAGTGTATATGTAATTCAATGATTTTCAGTGTACTCAGACTTGTAAACCATCACCAAAATCAATTTTAGAACATTCTTATCACCCCAGAAAGAAGCCCTGTACCCTTTAACTGTGAGCCTCTACTCCCCTTTCCCCCCAACCCTAGAAAACCATTCATCTACTTTCTTTCTCTGTAGATTTGCTGCTTCAAGGCATCTTCTAGACATTCTTAAGATGTGCAGGTCCTGCACCTCTGTGCAGGACCCATGCATGCCTTGTTTTCAAGCAGTAGACTTTCTTTTCTACTCTTTTCTCTCCCTCCCTCCTTTCTTTCTTTCTTTCTTTTTTTTTGGGGGGGGGAGGGGGTATATTCTTGGTCTCTTTAGCAAAGATTCTGTAACTCAGTGTTTGGAACAGCTCTTTATTTTCCTGGAACTCAGGTAAAAGGGGGTGGTGTCTCTTCTTTGTTATAGGATTAATTACTTTGTAAAGTGCTATAAGAGTGCAAAATCAAACTACTTTACTTTTTTGGTGTTGTTTAGTTGTTCCAAATGAATGTCACTTTCTCAGATTTTTTTCTTAATTTAGTCTACCTCCTTAGCAAAATTGAATTCCAGAGGAAGTTATAAACCTTCTTTTATCACGTTGCCAGTCTAGAGAAGGCATGGTGAGGGGAGATGAGCTCCAAGAAGCCGTGGCCTTGGAGGGTTCATCTCAGCCCAGTAGAGGCATGCTCTCATCATGGGGTGGTCGGCAGGACACTGATGCATCAGGAAAGTGAGAGGGGCTCAGTCTGCTTCTGGCATTTGCATTTTCTATAATCACTTATCTGGTCTTGGTCCACTTGGGCCACATGCTCCACAAGCATTTTATTGGTTCAGCTAAAGGGCAAGTATGGATAATTTGCCTAAGAGGAAATAAAAGTACTAAATATAAGGGACACAGGTCATCTTTCCTAGTATTTAAAAATCACAAACTTAAATAATCAGTTGCCACTTTTGGTCTATTATTTAAAGCCGAGTCTCCTGGCTGCTGAGGATGCAGGGGATCAGGACTTCCAGTAATGCTGGTGGCTTTCTAAATGGTTGACATCCCCGTAGAAGACAATTTGTCAATACCTATCAGGGGTAATAACATGTTAAACTCGTTGACCCAGTAATTCTGCTTCTGAGGATCTATTTTAAGGAATTTATCCAAAGTATGAAAAAGCTATATGCGTGAAAATGTTCATTACAGCATCATTTAAGATGTCAAAAATTAAAATGGGAATTGAGCTAAATGTATGGCATTGGGGTGTTCCATGGAACCAGATCTCCTTGATGGACAGTTGCACAGTCAATTAAAATGATGGTTTTCAGGACTGTGCACAAGAACAAAAGAAGGAAGCAGAACTGAGTATGGACCAGGGGTGCGAACAGATGAAAAGACATGCACAGGATAGTGCTGGAAGAGAAATGCTGAAATGATTACTGTGAGGGGCCTTTAGGCACAAAAACTGTAGAGTCTTCTTGGTTTCTCTCTGTCTCTTACACACACACATATTTTATAAATGCATGACATTCCTTTTCTAATAATAAAAAAGGTTCAGGACAGCCGACCCTCTGGTGACTCTCAGGAAGGACAGACTTACTGTTTTGTTCTTAGAGAGTTTTACATGAGGACCAAAGACATGTAGTAAACCAGCATAATGATCATATTCCCTGGCATTCCGTTGAAAATGACAATTTTTTCCCATTCCCTGAAACAAATCTTGACTAACTTTGATAGTTCAGCAATTAGAACTTTGGCATACAATCTTTCTTCTTCAACTCCTATAATTAGTGGTCTCCAATTATATGAATCAATTTCAATTTCTATAAATCAGATGATTTAGAGAGAAGGCTGTTCAATTTCCTTTTCAACTGTATGGTTTCAGCAGCAATAAAACTCTCAGCTTAAAATATCAGGATGCAACTCACTCCAGAAATATTACCCAGTGCACTGAGGGCTTCTGCTGGGAGCTGGGCATCTCACAGGTAGCTGTTTTCGGTCACATCTCTTGTATGTCTGCAGCAGAGTCCTGCTCAATTCTTCATGGGATCTGATGTCTACTTACAGATTCCTTCCTAGTCTGGGTGAATATCACTTGACCTACCTGGTCTTCCAGTGGAACAGACCTGGCTTGATCCCAGATGGGTCTGTAGAACGTCAGCTAACACACACCTTGAGTGTCTCCTTTAGTTTTAATCTTGGTCTTGACAACATCAGCAGCCTTCAAAGTCTTCTCAGAGGCCTGCCCCCCACAGTGTGACCTGGGTGGCGGCTGAACTCCCCTCAGCCCAGCTCCGGAAAGTGCCCATTATACCCAGCTACTCCATGGGGCTCTTCTTGAATTAATTCCTGATCGCTGGAATTTGGAATTGTTTTCTTTTTCTCCGTTAGTCCTTTCATGATGAGATGTGATCTCTTTCATTCCACATGGAGAAGTCTCCTTATTAATTTTAAAGATTCCCCAAAAAAAGGAAAATCATTTGGCTGTTTTTTTAATGCAAGAGTCACAGCAGACTCTTACTAGCATGGAATCACATAGACACTTCCACATGGAGTTCACTCTACCCCTGTCTGAAAGGAAGAATGCAGAGGCAGAGGGCGGGGTGGGGATGTTTGCACGGAATTGGTGCCGGCTCGAGCTCTGGGGCTCTGGACTATAGATGTATAGCCTGTGAGTTCCCTGCTCCCCTTGGAGGAAAGGAGTGGCCAGGGCTTGTCTCTGCTGATAATATGGTTTTTAGCAAGATATCTCTTTATTGTTGGAGATTGGCCTCTGGCTTGTACCCTAAATTCAACTTATGTTGAATCATTGTTGTTCTTTGTTTTATCTACTACTTTCAGTTGCCACAGCATTCGAGTCTCATTAAGTGCCAGGGATGCTCACTGAGGTTTCTTGACAAACAGATCATGGAAAGTCAGGACAGTGCATACTGGCCTCCCCAAGGTCTCACCCAGGCTAGCCCCCTCAGAGCAGAGAACCTCAAAACCAAGCTGAATTTCTCTTTCGGAACCTGAGATTGCTAAAAAATGTGGCAGCAAGCCTGACTTCCAAACATGAAGGAGGACCAGGCCCATCTCTCATGGGGAGTGGGGGGCTCCAATAAAGAAAGAATTTAAAACAAGCCCAGAAATATGAAGGAAGTTACAGCCATGTGATATAGCGTTCTATAGCCTTTAACAATCAGGTGTTGAAGAGGAACTTCAAAATGTAATGGTAACAGTATGTTAAGAGGAAACATGGAATATGAAACTATGTGGAATCTCTGTTTTGTTTATATTTGAAAGTGGAAGTTAGTCACTCAGTTGTGTCTGACTCTTTGTGACTCCATGGACTGTAGCCCACCAGGCTCCTCTGTTCATGGAATTCTCCAGGCAAGAATACTGGAGTAGATTGCCATTTCCTTCTCCAGGGGATCTTCCCAACCCAGGCATTGAACCTGGGTTTCCCGCATTGTAGGCAGACTCTTTACCTACTGAACCACCAGGGAAATCACTGTTTAGATTTAAATAATATTAATCATATTTAAGGGCTTCCCCTGTGGCTCATATGGTAAAGAATCCAACTGTCTCACAAGCTCTCTAGGGCTCTGTGACTGGCCACTTGACTCCCAAACCACCATGCTTCTCTTGAGATCTTCCCTCCTATATACATACGTTGAATGTGTTTTAACTAAGTTAGAAGGTTTTATAAGGCTCCTCCGTGGCTCACGTGTGTGTGAGCCAGCAAGAGCAACCCTGATTATGGGCGAATAAAAGCTATTGCTGATGATTTTTCTTTTTAACCAAGTTAACAGCTTCGTAGACCAGCAAATAGTTTTTTTGTTGTTGTTGTTGCTGAATAACCTAGATGTTTTTGTTCATCCTTTCTTGATAATGGGTGGCTAGAGAGAAGATCCTATTAAGCAAGTTTCCTTACATCAGGATAGAAGAGTCATAAATATGCAACAGTAGCATTTTCCTGTATACAGACCCTTTCCTCTCTGGGAGGGATCTGTATCATTGGACAGGTCTCCATCTTACAGATGGAAAACAGTGGTCACATCCCTTGCTGAACCCAGAATGGAAGCAGAACTGGGACCATTGGTTTCAAAATTGCTTTGTGTGGCAACTTTATAGGGTCACCGTGGGCTCCCCTTGCCAGCAGATAACTTTGCACACGGGGATGAAGCTTCTGTGCTGGCCAGCCATGGGCGTTTCCTTTCTCCCCCCACACGGTCTTCCTGTAAAGCAGGAATAAGACACTATTGTTACCCAAAGGCCACTCGCTCCTAAGTATGTCCCCCAAGCTGATGTGTCTCTTGCTGTGGTACAATACCAGGAAATGTCAAGTATTCGGGATTGCCCACTGAAGAGTTTTTATTTTGGTGTAAGAAAAAGAAGGGCTTTTAAATTTCAAAGTGAGAAATTTGGATTTGGAAGAAAAAAATGGGAAAGTTGATCATAATGAAGACTTTGTTTGCCAGACACCCCAGCCCAGTGACTAATGGTCCAGCTGCTTGTGGCGCAGCATTGTGGTTGGGGGCGTTAGCAGGGAACAGAAGTGAGCAGGCGCTGGAGACCTTGGGGTTGGGCTCCCAGGGGCGGGTAAAGAGGCAGCATCCAGTTGGAAGAGTGTTCTCCTATGGCTTAAACGTCTACCAGGGCGTTTCAGAGAATCTCAGGTGATGTGGCTTAAAGGTGATGATGCTTATCTTCCTGAGAATAAATGGTCAGCCGTGTCCTGGCTCAAGGGGCAGGGTACTTTGGATAATTACCTCCCCATAATAATTTTCCTCCCCATAAACTTCTTTAAGATGTCTTCTAAGAGAAGCAACTTTCAGAAAGAATAGCACTCTGGAGGTATTGTTCCTTCAGTGGCACAAGGTGAGCAAAGTAAGCCAGGAGGCCTCCCAGCTCCTGCTTAGTACATTTTTCTGGGTTAAGACCATTCTTCCAAGTTTGCTTTCCTGCAGCTTGTGAGCGCCTGCTGCAAATGGCGCTGTCGTGTTTGTCGAGGGGGGAGCTCTGAGCCCCTCTCCTGTTATCAGGTCGATACACGTACCTGGTAATACAATGCCAATCGTAGCTAAAAATAGCCTCTCTTTGTTGCGCTCTCCCAGAACAAAGGGAAGGGATGCACAGATCAGACCCACTTCATCTGTGTCTCCTGCCCTCTCCCTCCCAGCATTCCGAAGTCAGATGGTTTGTCTTCTCTCTCAAATGGATTTTTCATTTAAAAACGGGGGAGAATGGAAACTGGATACTGTTGAGGCCTATATAGTAAGAAGAATTCTCTTGAATGAATGATAGGTGCTGGAAATCTCAGTGTCAGCCTCCCATGTCCCCCAGATTGCGCCGAATAGGAGCGCGCTGCAGTGTCCAAGTGTAGGGGGCCTCCTCTCCCAGGTCTGTTGGGGAGCCCAATTTTTTTTTTAATGAGTGCTCTTCAAAGATATACAAGACATTATTCTTTAAAAATCTCGTTAGCCCTAGTTCAACTTTATAGTCCTTGATCAGTCTTGTGTTTTCCTTCTGACTTTTGCTACCATTTATTGCCCTGGATTAAGCCCCAGAATGCAAGGTTTTACTTCCCTTTGTCCAACTCACTTTGCTCTGCCTTGCCCACTAATGGGCTGGATGTACACAGGGTGGGCAGAGTACTGGTTGCATTTTGGGTGAGAGTAGGGGTGGGAAGGTTGGATCATGGAGGGGCACAGAATATTAACTAGACAGAAAGTGCTCTCTGTGTCTTATCTGCATAAGGAAAGATAAAGCCCATGTAAATAATATGTGTGTTTCCCATAATGAATGTACCCTTTCTCTCCATTTCTGCATGGTATTAGAAATTGCGTTTTTATTATAGGAGACATTGGACGCTTGCCAACAAGTTTTTCTTTTAACTTGATATTTTGGGCTCTGATCTTTGTTAGAACTACAATGGCAGGGATCTCGTACAGTCAGAGGTCATTTCTATAGCTCCTTCCCCTTCCCATCATTTCTGGGGAATGTTTGTTTTCAAAACAAAGAATTGGGTTAAAGCTTAGGTATCATATATCAGAACATATTTCAAGCTGAAATTAAGAACACTCAAACCTTCCTTTTAAAGGTCAGATATTATTTATTATTATTATAAAAATGATCTGTGATTTATGAATTTAACTTCTCATAAACCTTCTTTGTAACAGAATATGCAGTCAGAGGCTTAACATTACATTGTTTTCTTTTGACAACGTATCCACGAGACCACTGCAGCTGTTCTTTTGCTCACAATAGCAGATTAATTAACACAATCATATGCTGTTGGCTCTTACTCAATGAGTGGGTCTGCAGCGGGATAGATAGGTAAATCCTTTAAATGCGGTGGAGATAAAGCATATACTATGGTAGTTTCATAACTAGCCAGTTTTGCTTCTGACTAGCCAGCCCTGTCAGGACTGGTTCACGGACCACAGGCACTGCTGTGAGCTTGGATTTCAGAGTCAGCCACACCTATTTCAGCGCCAGAACGCCCAACATTTGCAAGACGCAAATATGTAAAAGCAGAAGACCTCTCAGAAATCAGCAGCTTTGGTTAAAATAGCAGTCAGTCTGCCGCCAGCATTTTGAGTCTGCAGTATTTTTTTAAAGTTCAATCATTGCTTTCCTTAAATATCTCCCTTGCTATTACTCACTTTTTTCTTTTCTTTTTTTTTTTTTTTTTTTGCCCATCTCTCAGTGCAAATAGTTTTGGGCAGCCGTCATGACTTTGGTTTCTAAGTGCTAGAAGATTTTTTTTCTTCGGTATATGTACTAATGAAAATGTGTGTAACTAAACCTCCCCTCCCTGCCTAGTCACCAGCCGTGAGTAAGTATTTATTGGCAACTTTAGCTGACATTTTAGTGAACGTCAAACCTTTGTTGGAGAAAATGTAAGGCTTTGCTTTAGAAATAGGCATGCCTGTGTTAAGAACAAGGTAACCAGGCAGTGGTCTTAATAGAATTTCCCTCAGACTTTATTCTAATGTCCATTACATATGCAACACTAATTTACTTTTTGTTGTTTTACTTAGCACAGAAATTGAAAATGTGACAAGCTTTGCTGGATTAAAAGGCTCATTTTATAGACACATAGAGCAAGAGAAAGAAAAAAACAAATCCATAATTTGGAACCTTTTAGAGCATCCAGGTGGTAGAAATTCAAGCTCTCACATCACTATCTGCATTTATGGTAGGACTGAGTTCTTTGAAAGCATCCCTGATCTTCAGAAATAGATCGGAGTTTGGCCATGTTTGGTCACAGAAGTCCTGAATTTGCTGAGAAAAACAACACATCATGGTGGGGAAGCCTGTTAAGCTCCTTTTAGCGGTTGTTCCTGAGCACTCGGTCCTGGCTGAGCGGGCCCTCCAGGCTCCATGAAATTCTGCATGCTGTGCGTCAGGCAGAAGTGAGGTACTAGGCATCTCTCTTAAGGGGTGAGCTCAGGTTTCCTGTGATTCTTCTCATACCTGGGGAGTTTGCAGCTCTTCTGAGACCCATGGAGGAAACAGTCATTGCACAGAAAGAAGGCATTTGAGCTGCTGTGTCTTTCTCCTCATCCTCACTCTTTCCCTCTATTTAGCTTTTTGTTGCTAAGATAAAAGCTCTTTTAAAAAAAAAGGTCTGGTACACTTGAATAATTAGTTGCATATAGAAGCATTGTTTAGGAAAATCTGAGTATTTGGTTCGACCGATTTGGCTTGGAAATCTGCACAGGCAGAGGGCAGACAGAGAAGCAGGGATGGTTGGTAGACTTCTGGGAGGAGCAGGTATGACCAGACCATTAAAGCTAAATGTCAGGATCCCAACACATGCACAGTTTGCACCGTGGAGCTGCTGTCGTCACCAGGCGCGTTGGACTCCTCGCATAGTCACAGGCTTCCTCCTCTGCCTTGAAGTTTCATGCAGGCCTCCCTATTTTTCGCGTTGGGTTTTGAAAGCTTCTGGGCCAGACTGGAATGATTCTGCCCTCTGACAAGTGTAGCAGTTGACCTGGTGGCTTCTAAGGTGCAGGCAGACTTTGGACTCAGTTTCTAGGAGTGGAATGGACTCCAACTGATTCCCCATCCTTTCTTCCTTCCATCCTTCCATTGGCCCCATAGCACAAAAGCAGGCATATCCCAGAGTAACTCCAGGGGCCCTTTTAAGGGCCTTCTGTCAGAGCTTAGAGGCCCCTTCAACAATACCCCACCAAACACATGGGAATGGGTTTTATGAATGTTTCCTGTGATTACACATTATGATCAAAAACTGTTTAGCAGGTGACGGTGAGTTAGGCCAAAATCCAGAAGATGTTGGTCTTGACTCAGCTTATTTTTTTTTTTTGGTAGTATTTGGAACATTGGGTAAGTAATGCAAATTCTTCATACTTCCTATATGACATAACTTAATTGAGCTTACTATTTGTCATGCTTCCTCATAGAAGGAGGTGAGAATCAAGTGAGAGCTTGGCTATGTTGTGTAGGTAATGGTGTGTGAGATGCCGAGTGAAGACTTTCTGGTATTTCAAAGAAGGTGATGGGCTCTAAGGAAGAGAAGGAAGTTTTGTCTGCTTTCTGTGTCCCCCATAACTCTTAGCATTCAGTAAACATTTGTTGGACCAATGAACAGATAATGGTTCCTGTGCTGAACTAGGAAAGGAGGATGAGGAAGGGGGCCTGGAAGGAAACATGCTGGTCTCTGGACACACAAGTAGATGCACTAGCGTACCCAACAGAGAGAGATGCAGTTGTTTATGAAGTCATAGAATCATGATAGTGCAAATACCGTCTTCCATAGGTGGGGCAGAAGGGAACTGCTTGAGGATGCACAGCCAAGAAAAACTTGGGACCAGCTACCTGACTCAGTCTTAGCCCAGAGCACTTTTCATGGAGGTCTCTGATTGAATAAAATCCTCTTGGCTCCCGGGTCCAATCAGACTGCGGTTCACAGTTGAGGCAGTGCGCTGGGTCATAGGAGGGAAGGAAGCATGTGTGCTTGTGGAAGCAAGATATGAAGCAGAGGTTGCCAGCAGAGATTCCTGTTGAGGTGGAGCAGGGAGGCCTGTCTGTGTTGAGGATGGCTTTAGCAGTGGGTACTGTGCTTTACCTTTGGAAGGGCGGTCAAAAGCCTCAGGATTCAAAAACATTAGGATCCAGTTGCAGCAGTAATTTTGTTATTATTGGCAAGCTGTTGACTGACGACAGCTGCCTTAAAGATGCATGATGCCGCCAGTGCAGGGACTCAATAAATATTTGGTGGATGAACTTCTTGAGGGTAGGAACATGCACTTTCCTAAGGCTCCCGGGGATCTAGTCTCCAGGAGTAAGGAGAACTTGGGCCTTAGATCGCCTTTCCTACAGTTCCTTCTTCCTTTTACCCTATACTCTGCACCACGTGAAGCGCCCTGGGCCAACCTGGGAATGTCTTAGTCCTTTTATATCCTCTTTCCCTTCTGTCTGGGATGCCCTCTGCCTTCTTGACTTGTTAAACTTCTACCCATCTTTTAAGACTCAGCTGAAGTGCCATCTCTTCCATGAAGTTCTCCTCTATTGCCCCACTCCCCACCAGGCTTCCTGTCACTCCTGGAATGCCCATGGTTCTTCCCAAACATCTCTTTAGGCTCTTATTGTTTCCTCCTGGAAATGGGTGGGAGGACATCTAATGATCCATATACTTGCTTGTCCTGGGACACACAGTGGATTGGACAGGGAGCTGGGGTTTGGTTAATAGCAGCACTGGAGCTGCACAGAGTGGGTATGAGTGAAACATTTTATTGACTGGTTGAACCAAACCCTCACTGTGTTGCTCTGGGAACAGAAGGTTTGGGGAAGGCAGCCAGGGCAGTTAGGGGAGTGGCGATGACATTTGGGAGGCGAAAGAGTAGAGACGGGGGCTCAGAGGACACAGTTCCAGGCCTTCTGAGTGCATCAGGTGCTCAAGGTCTCAGTGGATACACGTGGCAGAGACTGCCTCAGGCTGGCCCCAGAGCAGGTGAGCTGGGTCACCATGGGAAAAAGGGGCTGTCCTGCCTTTATTCTGTGTCCCATGATGCTGGTGGAGCCTCCTTCCATATTAGGGCACGGGTGAGGGTGTTCTGCCCCAAAAGGCACAGCCTTGGCCCCAGAGCAGTAGGCCAGGAGCCCTCTAGAGGAACTCAGCTCAGAGGCTTCAATGCCCTTTCCGAGATGGGGGATTATTGGACAGATTTGTAGACATCGTGGCCGTCCTCCCCTCCCCTTTCTCTCCGTAAATGCCAGGGAAGGAGTGTCTGCAGGTGTTGACACACACACCGAGAGACACTGGCAGCCACAATGCCCGTCAGTCGTGGGTGTGCCCCCGGGTGTGTGTCTTTAAGAGGCACGGTGAATGGCTTGAGTCATCGATGATGTTCTTGAATGGCAAATTGGTCCGAGTTCCACAGTGGTAATGATCACTCTGCCAGTGACCTTTCTAGTGCATTTACATTTTATCACAACATGCATAAGCCACCCATAGGCTTCCCATTGGCTGGGTCATTCCTTATGCACAATAACCCAGCAGGCAGGGGGACGCATCCCGCGTGGATGAGAGAGGGGCAGCTTCTGACACATCTCGCTCTATTGTCGCATGGTAATCTTTATCACCAAAGGAGACTTTTGACTTAAGCCCACTTTTTTTTTTTTTTCCTTTTTTAACAGTGAAGGCACTCCAGTGTGACTTTGCATCCCTCATTTTTCACGGAGCTGTAGATGAAGCCCTGGGCTCAGGGCTGCTCCTGCCCTTCTGCCCTGAGCTCGTGTGGGGTTCAGCCTGGGTGGCCTGAAACAGGAAAGCAAGAGGATGTTCCCGAAGAGGCTACAGGACGCCGAGTTAGGTGTTGCATTGTTAGGCATTATATTTTAAGACATCGCTCTCCACAAGGAGGCCACTTCAGTGGGTCTGAGGGTGGGGTTGTTGGTTATGTGTGTGTGGTCCCATGTTTATCATGCAGGAACTGGACACAGGAGATCTAAGCAGGGTCAGAGTCCGTGGACACCCCGAGAAGCCTCATTTACTGCATTTGCAGCTGTATCCCCATCAGCCACACGTAGTCCATTAGTTGTGTGCCCCCAATTCTCTTTTCCTTGAGTATTTTGAGTGATTGAAGAAATTGCGTTCCTCTTCGGCATATAGGAAATCACGAACTACAGAGGAGAGAACGAGAGCCTAAGAAATGGGAAGTTAGCAGCTGCTGTGGCCCAGGGCTGGGGTCCTTTGGATGAGGTGGGTGCTGGGTGCCATGTCGCAGAGGGGAGCACGAGGCTCAGGGAGGTCGGGTCCCACGCCCAGACCCCCAGGTCCGCTGCTGCTGCCTCCTGGGCCATCTGTCTCCCGGGGAGCGAGCCGAGAGCTGGCCATTCGGAATCCGGCTCCATCCTGCTCAGCTGAGTTGTCACTGCTGCTTTCACTGGCGCCTTTAGGTTACAGTGCCAAGAATAAAAATAAGCCTGGCTATTTTCACTCATATTTAGTACTTCTTTTTCTTCTTCTTTTTTATCTCAAATGCTGTTGAAACAGAATTCTAATTTTTCCTTAAAATGTGTAATCTTAATAAATTGCTACATTATTGAATGTTGCTTGATGTATTTAAAGACCACCTCTTTTCCCAGAAGAGCGCATCTCCAATAATATAATCACAATCAATAGAAAAACATGTTTCTATATACAGGATCTGTGCTTTTTTGAGGGACTGTCTGTTAGATAAAAGACACATAGCTTTGTATATGTACATGTATATATGTGTGGACTGCTAGAATGTCACAATGTCTAATAAGATTGCTTTATATTTTTTATATTCACAATCCAGACCTTAGACTTTACATCAGACTTACACGGGATGTGCCTTACACACTTTTAAAGTTTCATGTGCATATCTTAGTTTTGCAAAGCAGTCATTTGACTTCTCCAGATGCCTGTCCTCCATTAGGTCTCCTTGACTTCAGGCCTGAGAGGAGAAGGGTCTTAAAGGCTCGGATTCTTCTTGGTCTTGGATACTGCACACCCAGCAAGAGCTTGGTGGAGGTCTCTGCTCAGGGGCTGCAGTGGGTAGGCATAAAGAAAGGGTGGCAGGCAGTGTGAAGGTGAGGTGAAGCATCCCTCCTGTGGCTGACCTCAGAGGTACTCGTGGGTCAAAGTGTGCAGGCCCCTCACCATGGGGCTTCAGAATCCAAAGCCAGATTTCCTCCCAGAAGTGCTCCCAAGTCCACATTTTGGGGCCAGCTGATTTTTCCCAAGCAACTGAAGTTATGGACCAAATGTTTGGCTAACCTTAAGTTTCATATGTTGAAATCCAGTCTCGAATATGATGGTATTTGGAGGTGGGGCCTTTGGAAGGTAATGATGTCATGAGGGTGGCACCTTCCCTCGTGAACCCCTTTTAAGACCTCCCAAAGCTGGATCGCTCCTTTTCTGTCACTTGAGGATATGGCAAGAAGGCAACCCTCTGCAGGCCAGGAGGCAAGCTCTCACCAGAGCCTGACTGTGTCCTGACACCTGGTCTTGAACTTCCAGCCTTCAGAACTGTGACAAATAAATTCCTATTGTTGATAAGCCACCCACTATTTTGATATAGCAGCCCTAGCCAAGATAGTTAATTTTTTTTTTTTTCCTACAGTTTCTTAGATTATTTAAAATTGTTTCCCTTGGAGCAGATGTTTTCTTGAGCGAACTTAAATTCCAGGTGATACCACAGCTTCAGGAAAGACTGCTTCTTGTAGTTCTGGTCATGCCTCCAACAACCCAAGACTTCCCCTGCTCTGGGGGTCTGGGAGAGACTCAGAGTGGGTTAGCTCTCAGAGGATGGCACCTGTCATAACCCAGCAGTGCCACCACCTCACCATGGCCCCTTTCTCACTCAGCGCTCCGTTTTTCCACCTGCCCAACAAGAGTTGGGCAACTCCCCTGGCTTTGAGCCTCATTGTCCCTCCTCTTGGTGCTCTTGGGCCCTATTCAGGCTGTGTCACCAGAGGTTCAGTCTTTCACCCTGGATTACATCTCAGATGCCAAAAGTGAGTATTGGGGGCAAATTGTTTACTTTATAAAAAATTTCCCACCCTCTCTCGTGCCTTACTCAAGGGATTATCCACAGAATACTAATAGCAACACAGCCACTCTCTATATTTTCTGAATGCTTATTACGTGCCAGATACCACGCCAAGCTCTATAGGCATTTTGTCTCATGGGCTCCACAAAGCATCCCTAAGTGGTAAGCATCACTGTTGTCACTCCCAGTTCATAGGAAACGAAGCTGTGGCTTTGAGAAGTTAAAAGAAGCTGAATGTTAAAAGCAAGTGGCAGCTACTCGATTCAGCCTAGGGGTATCTGACTTCAGGCTCATAACCAGTGCAAACACCATACAGAGCCTCCTAGTGTTTGCCCCCAGGTCCCCGTGTACCAGGAACTCGTCTTCCTGTCTTTATGGGCATTGCAGGTTACATTTCATCTTTTTGTGTGTTAGTCTGCCCTGTCATACTTAAACCTTTCTCATGGACGTGGACCCTGTCTCCTCTGTCAGCTGGAGCTTGTTTTATAGGAGTAAAGTGTTTGAAGCGCTTGCTTCTTGAAGACCAGTCAGTACTGAGAATGACACATCCCTGAGATGATCGTGTAAGTCAGTGGGAAAATAGAATTTGATTTGTAAGAATTCTGTATCTTGTGCAGATCTTCTGAGGACCACCCCGATAGCATCTCATCTGGTTCTGGGTCCTTCAGGGAAGTCATTTGTGCACCGGGATCACAGGGGTGTGGGTCCAGGGGAGGTACCTTGAGTTTGTTAGGGATTTGGCAGTGGTGAAAGCTGGTGGTGGGGGGAGTGAAATCTAGATAGGTTGAATTTATCCAGTAACTCGAAAATAATATTTCAGCTGCCATTGACCTTGCCAGGTCTTCCCTGAAGGACCCACCTAGCCAAACGCCTTGGGTATTACGTCTGCTCCAGGGAGAAGAGAGCCACTTTCCTTGAGAAGTGGGAGGCTGACCTAGAAGGGGCTGCAAGTTAAGTCTCAGCAGAGAGAGGCAGCTCCAGGTGATGGAGGGTTCTGCATCCTTTGGCGCGAGGGTGGGCTAATGCGAATGCAGGTGGCAAGAGTTTTCTTTAGCACCTAGAGAGAGTAGGTACCCTTAAACTTGAGGGTGGTGGCCAGGGGATGACCTTCCCCCATGAGACATGGTAAGAGAGCTCAAACCGTGAACAGCCAAGCCACGACCACGGAGGGGTGAAAGGGCAAACTTGGCTGGACCCTCTCTGGAGAGCAGCCTGGAGGTCTTCATGGGAGAGACTCCTCATCACATCCCTGTTAGCCCGCATGGACCCAGGTGTTCTCAAGATCCTTTATTTTCTTAGGAAAAAGGACATAGGACATGAAATGCACTTACTGACCCTTCAGCAAATGCAGCTGCTGTAGGCTGAGCAGCGGAGTTCTGGTTCTATGGGTATCACCCAGCAAAGGAGCAAGAGAATTTGGTGTCAAATTTCTGGGGTGAGTGAATGAGTTTAGGGATGTGAAACACTTAAAAAAAAAAATCGGACTTCTAACTCATTCTTCAGGCCAAGAAGAAAACGTAAGTATTTTTGTAATCATGGAGAACAGGATACCACTACTAATCATAACCTCAGAGCCAGAATCTCTAAGAATAAAGACTGGCAAATTTTACTCCTTCTTCACTGAGCATAGTACTGACGAACTGTCGTACTCAATAAATATTTGCTAAATGAATTTAAATGCATAAAAATTAAATAATTCTAAGCAGTGTGGATACCCGTGCACATGTGGACACACACATACACAGGCATCTCTAGACCACAAAGTGCAAAAGGCAATATGAGAAAAAATATTTGCTGCATATGTGATAGACAAAGGGTTAATTCTCCTGGTACAAAGGAAAAAGCTCTTGCAAATCAATATGGTAAAGACAAATTCTCCAATAGAAAAGTGGTCAAAGGACATGAGCAGACAATTCAGAGAAGAAGAAATACAAACGGTCAATAATCAAAGAACAGTAAAGGAAATCTTTGCAGCCGTTAAATACATGAGGCTGACCTGTATTTACTGACTTGGAAAGATGCCCATGACATATTGTTGAATGAAAAAAGTGGGCTACAAAACAGCAGGTAGACTATGATTCCATTTATGGAAAATTATAAGAGTATCTTCATCCACATCCTTTGTGCAGATAATAGAAATGCTCTCCAAGTTGCATTCACAGAAGAGGAGCATTTGAGGAGAACAGCTGCCCCTCGCCACCCCCTTGCGAGGTCAGCGGAGCGTGGCCTCGCTGAGTGTGGTTTGGGGTCAGACACCTGTGGATATCACTGGGCAGCAAGACAGCCCCTGTCCCAGCCCCCACTCCCTGGGCTGAAGGATCCCACACCTCTCATCTCTGATTTTTTGGCTTCTGTTTCTTTCTCTGCAGGCCAAATGGGCAGCGAGATTGAGGATAATTTGTATTAATTTAAAAATTTATTTCTGCATTATTGGGATTTTTTTTTTGTGATGAACACATATTATTTTTAAATTTAGAGGAAAAAAAAAGGACAAAAGAAAACCCAGATGGACTATTTGACTGATGGGAAGTTAATACTCTTTGTGTGGAGAAAGTTCCTACAAATCAATAACAAAGATAATACTCCAACCAAGAGAAAAAAATTGCCCACCCAAGAGCGCTTAGTGTTTTATGTGTCAGGAAGTGAACAGAAGATTCTACAAGCATTCCCTTTCCACAGCTTTATAAGGGAGGACTGTCTTGTCCCTCCCTTGTTCCTTTCTTTCAATAGACATCCACTGAATACCTGTGTTGTATCAGGTATGTTCTAGGCTCCACAGGTATGGATGCTGCTATCATGGACGTTGCATCTGCATTGTTATCTCCACTTTGTCGCTGAGGTTGAGACTTAAAGAAGCCCTAACCAGCACGTCTGTTTCTAACCAGGATGATATAGGATCCTCAAAATAGGAACATGCGAGTCCCAGAGGAAGAAAACAAATGGCTAGTAAACATATGAAAATATTTTAACCTGATTAACAATCAAAGGAAACAATTAAAAATAGTTTTGGTTTATTTGTTTATGCCTTTGTTCTTCAGACTGTCAAAGATTTATGAGACTGATAACAGTGAGTGTTTTCTGGAGAGTTGGGAGAAATCACTCTTTAGTCTGCCAGTAGGTGTTTATATTCACACAAAGTTTTTGGAGAGTAATTAGGCAGACATGTCAAAGTCCCTGAATATAATAGATATCTGCTCATTGTCTTAGCAATTCTTCTTTTATGAAAGTATTACTATATATATTTGCAAAGATTATCTACCATCTATCTATCTATATCTCAAATAATAGATAATCAAAGATGTTTGATCAAGTATATATATTTTTTTCTTTTGGTCACATCGTGCAGCTTGCAGGATCTCAGTTCTTCAACCAGGGACTGAGCCTGGGCCATGGCAGGGAAAGCTGGGACTCCTTACCATTAGGTCACCAGGGACCTCCCTGGCCAACTTTATTTATTGCAGCTCAGTTTATAAGGGTAAAATTTTGGAACCAATTTAAATGCACTTCAAAAAGGAATTGACTAAGGAAACTATGATTTTCTTCATATGAAATTCTGTGCAGTTGTTGAAAATGATAGTGTAGGTTTGTATTTTTGACTTGCAGGGATATTTGTAATATATTATGAAGTGACAAAAGCAGATTACAAAGTCAGTTTGTATAATGTGATCTTCTGAGTTTGTTTTTTCTTTTGGTAAAGATGAAACTATACTTAAATATACATTTTTTTTTTCATAGAAAAATCTGAACGAATGTAAAACAAAATGATTGTCTCAGGGTAGCAGTGTTTAAGACTGACATTTTCCTTCTTTCTGTATATCTTTGGTTTATGTGTGTGCATGTGCTAAGTTGCTTCAGCCATGTCTGACTCTTGGCGACCCTATGGACTGTAGCCCGCCAGGGTCCTTTGTCCACTGGGATTCTTCAGGCAGGAATACTAGAGTTGGGTTCCCATGCCCTCCTCCAGGGGACCTGCTTGACCCAGGTATGGAACCTGCATCTCTTGTATCTCATGCATTGGCAAGCAGGTTCTTCACCCCTAGTGCCACCTGGGAAGCCCATCTTTGGTTTGTGGCCTTTTGCAGTTATCATGTATTAGTTTATAACCAGGTAAAAGCAAACACAAACACAGAAGCTACTCCTGTTGTGGGGAGAGAGACCAAAACAAAGCCGGTTGTGGATGACCCAGGGCCATCTCTGTGGACCAGCCCCCCTGGGGGGGTGCCCACTTCTACCACTGTGGTCCCTGTTTCTGGGCTCCGCACCTCTCCAGTGTCGAGTTCCAGCTCTTCAGACGCCTTAAAAAGGCAGGTCTGTCCCCAGTGGGACCGTTCCCTCACATCAGCCAACTAGGGACTGAGAACTCTGCTAAAGAGACTAAAATGAACGTGAATCTGGGGAAGGCCGCCACATCAAAGGGTTTGCTGCCTGTGACCTCTGCTAGGTAACTAGCCTCAGAGGTGTTTGTTCAAGAATCATTATCAGAGGAGACGGGCATCATTTGAAGGAACTGGAGAGGTGACTTCTGGGACACTGGGAGGGAGAAGGCATTGGGCAGCACAAGGGAGGGGACCCCCCCCCCCAGGGTGGAGGGCACGCTCCTCCACCAGCTTCCCCTCTGCTTATGGAGCAAGTAGGATAAATACAACACAGCGTCTTACAGGACATAAATAGAAAATAAAATGAAAAAATTGAGAACAGGTTAAAAATTGAAGTAGGGGCAGTTAGAAAGATAAGATGAAAATTAACAGGATTTCAGATAACTAGTTAGTAAAACAATAAATATTTTTAAAAACAAAATACCCAGCTTAGAGCAGAGAGAGCCAGGAACTAGAGATTTGAAAAATAAAACTAACAGAGCTAAAGTTTTAAGCTGTAGAGATTGGTGACAAAGGGTTTAAGAAAACATATTTGGAAGGTACTACAAAGAGAAATGAAAGATTAGAAAGAGGAAAAGTTAAAAGATTAATGGAAGATAAGACAAAGAAGAAACCACTTAAGCACCTTCAAACAGAGGAAGGTAAAATTATACCAAATGTGAACATTTAAGGCTAAAGCGTTATGACTGTTGTTACTCAATTGGTGAAGATAACAAGACAAAACCAGGCAGGAAACCCTAGTGTTTAATGGGGTCATTTTCTTTATGATCCCAGAATTGCCTTGCTTTTCCCCTTCACAGATATCATTACCACCTCCTTCAGTTATCGGGGTAATTTGGGGTTAATGTCTTTCTTCCCCCATGAAACTGTAAGATCCATGAAGGCAGGGGCCCTGTCTGTCTGGCTTTCCAATGACTTCTTAACCCCTGGAGGTTGAGAAATGATGCCTACTTCCCAATTAGGTGAGTCAAATGGTGAAGCCTCCACCATAACTTGTCCTCGGGGAAGAGGGCCTATAGCTCTGCACCCCAAATGTCTGGACGGGAAAATGCCCAGCAAAGGGGCCGGCCTTCAGCTCCCCCTGCAAACTGAACCTCCTCAGCCTGCCCACCTATCCAAGCCCCAGGTGGCTGCTGGCATCAGAGCCTTTGCTCGCCGTTCACC